>NC_134568.1:182280994-182378138 GCF_050947875.1 Dermacentor variabilis
AAAGGCGTGCAAATCAGAAATAACCATTTTTCTTTTGTTCGGTCCAATCATGCATAATCAGTGTGTACACGCAATATCAGATGGGGAGCTGTCGCGGTTTGCGTGACGTCGCGTGACTGACAGGCGAAGTGGGGGTGGTCCAAGCTAGTTTTTGTTCAATCGCAGGCGACTGATTGCAGAATTGTAGTAGAAAAGTTTGGAATAGCTTTACGTTATCGCGCCCCAGGTGCTAACGCCTGCACATTCGCGGTTAACTCTGTCCTCTTTGGATGCACCCAAAAGCACGTTTTTGTTTTTTTTCACCTCTCTTCTTTCACTTTACGTCTGTGTCGGCAGCAAACGGAGCGCAATCCAGGTCAATCTCGCTGCATTTCCTTCTCACGTAGTATCTCCCTTTGACAGTCCGAATTTTTCAGATAGTCTGTCAGCATAAAAATGGCCGTGGTAGCATTAAGGAATTTTTTTTGCACTTGTTTCCGCAAAGCGTTGAATATTTCATATACCTTACGTTGTCGAGCGCTTACCTTTAGTCTTGGCCTTGATGCTTACCGAAGCCGTGTTTTCGCACAGGCGCCGTGTATAAACTCAAGAGGGCTGTCGGGGTTCCGCTGTAGCCGAAAGCCTTTCGAGTTTTTTAGAAAAATGAAACGAAAGAAAAAAAGATTTTTGTTTTTCGACGCGTGGTGTTGAGTTCTTTGTTTTTGCGTCTCACCTGTCAAGTCTTTTCGAGTTCATTTCAAAGTTGGTGTGCCTGCCTATATATTTCTTTCACTACTTACACTATTTTGTAATTTCACTTCCTATCTGTCCTTACTAAAAATTCGCTTTATTCAATTTTGATAGGAGGTTGTCCTGGAGTTTTTACTTTTGGGCCTCCTTCTGAATGTGTGTCCTATGGATCTATGTATTGGGAGTGCAATTATGCTAATAAACATGATAAATTTCATAAATGTATGCTGCTTCTTTTCTGTTCGTACTTTTCATGTCGGTATGTGTTGATTAGTACAGCTGCCACCTTTATTCACAATACACTTTTCTTTTCCCGTTCGCTACACAAAAAAAGATGAATTTTCGACGCTTAGATTTCGTGATACTTAACGTGGCAGACAGATGCTTCAATCAAAAACGTGCTAATGAAACCCCCTGCAATTTTAGGAGCAGAATTTAGAACCTTTGGATATTTATTGCAGGAGCCCCCAGTAAGGCTGTGATCCAAAATAGTCAGAGAGAACGGTGTACTTTGCTCAGACTTTTCGCCTTACGGCAATGGAAGAGCTGCTGAATACAAGGTGGCTCGGGCGTTCGTTCGGGTAGCGTTGATAGCAGCTAGTGTACCTGGGATCTTAGCATTCTTCTTATACGTCAATACAAGTTTCCCTAGCGCTAAGATAAAAAGGCGAAAGCTATAAATACACCAAGGTTTTTCATGGTGTTTCGCAACAATGAGTTTTGTGTATGATTTAATGTAATGCACCTAAGAACTGTGTTCTGTGAACTGTGATATATTCAGGGCGCTAGTCTATGCCGGAAGAGCCGACAGTCCTAGTGGCATCATGGTGAATGGACAAAAAGGAAGAACGCTTAGCCAGGATTGGCACCCTTCCATTTTTGTGTTAATTATTTAATAATTTATTTTATTTTTTCAATCATATTACCACTGGATTCATGGCCTATCCCCCATAGTGGGTTTGTGCCATTGAGGCTTCATCATCATCATCATCATCACCGTAGGGCGGTCGAATTGGTCTCTACCTTAACGGCCTTGAGGCAATACCCTCAATAAACGTGCCTTTTACTACTGCTAAGGTGCGATAACGTAAGACTATTCAAACCGAAATTATTCCATAGCCCGAACGTCGAATTGACATGGCTGTTTATGCATAATGGTTGCGGGAACCCACGACGTTTTTCAACCAGCCCAAACACCAGCCTCCGTCCTTGCCAGAAGCATGTTTTGCTTGTTTTTTTACTCCTAAAGGGGCCGTATAGCAACATTATTCTAGATACAAACGCTCAATAAAGGAGAAATTGTACCTACTGAAAGTAAAATTGTTTTAGAACCTTTTGACTCAAAAATGACTGAAACAAATTTCAAAGTAAACGAGTGTATTCTTGTTTTTCGAGTTATAGCCACACATGAATCAATTCGGCATCTAATTGAGTTCACTGTGCACTTCGTAAGATGGTGGCTACGTGAAAACATCTGATCGCTTCCGCGGCATGCATTTAGTGTACCTCTGACAATAATTCTGCCCGATTAGATGACATCTCGGCTGCCGAGGTGTACTTTTGCCCGAGAAGAATTTCGTGAGCTGGGAACAACATTCAAACCGTGAAAACCTAAGGCAAGGTGAGTAAACAACATAATTCTCTTGTGCCTGTACAATAGCATCTAAACGTCTGCGATGATCGCCTTATCTTTACTTTTGTTTTTATTAATGTACTAAACGCAAGAATCTATAAAGCTTGGAAGGCAGTACATTTGAACAGATAGGTGGTATGACATATTCCCCCTGCGCGTTGCACAAATATTTCTACTAGCTTGCACAGGAAATGTTCTTGTCTTTTTTATGATTTATCCTAATTTTGTGTTTACTTTTTAAGCGATTTGTTGCCGGGATTATTTTTCTGGGCTTGTACTTATGATAATCATTTGATACATTTTATGCATATGAGAGTACAAATTTTTTTATCCTTTTATTAATTTTATCTTTAGGACGATCAATGGACAGCAGCCCCGCAGACCACCTCGACAATAGCAACTAGAGGTTGCAGCCTGCAGGGCAGCAGAGGAGTACGCCAAGCAGGGCAGCTAGCTGAGGCGGAAAACGTGGAGGCCGTCCCCTTCCACCAAATCCTGCTTGAGAAAAATAAGCAGGTACATACGACTCATCCAGGTTTTTATTTTTTAAGCGAGGACTAGTGTGTATATTAGTGTAAGGGCCGTATAACATAAAACTCTTCCAATACGTTTTTATTCCAATCTCCTGACGTCAAATTTGCGTAACCGCCAACGCAAGCATCAGGCGGTCACCCGCAGGGTTGTCTGAACAAACCAATCAAATGGTCCCCTCATTCAGAGGAGGTCGCTTTTGTTTGCTTGAAAAACGAATAACATTGCCTGCACTGAGCGGCTTGTCTTATCTAATTAACTCACAACAGGCGATGAGCTTGCTCAAGTGAAGAGGGATTCGATGGCGCCGAGCCCCTGCAGTGAATATCGATAACCGGATGAAGAGGGTAGTGCCGACGTCTGCGATTGGTCCGCTTTCTATTACTTCGCTTGCGGTGGCTCATCGACGATCGCGGCGGCATGCAACAGAAGGTTAAGAATGACGCTAAAACGGACACGAGTTAGCAGAACGAGGTCGTAAACGTGCCGAGAGTTCTAGAAAACGTTACACGGCCATGCTAAAAGTTTTATTACACGCAAATAAACCCACGCTCTCCGGCAGTGGCGAGTAGCCAGTGACGGAGCGATCGGTGGAAGCCATCTTTTATTGCTTTCAGAACGGGGCAGCCTGCGGCTGTTCAGAAGAAAATTCAGTTTTGTTTGGCATATTAATGTATCTATAACGCGTACGCGTTACTTTGACGTGGTGAGTTTTTGCGGCTTTGTGACATCGCGTGAGAGGCAGGTGAAGTGGGTGCAGCCCGAAAACTTTTGACCAATAGCCGAGGGCTAATGGCAAAAAAGTGTCGAATCAGAAATAACTATTTTTCTTTTGTTCGGTAAAATATGCCTAATCAGTGTGTATACTTTATATCAGATGGGGAACTTTCGCGGTTTTCGTGACGTCGCGTGACAGACATGTGAAGCGGGAGTGGTCCAAAAAAGTTTTTGACCAATCGCGGTGGGCTCATTGCAGAATTGGAATCGAAAAGTTTGGAATAGTTTTACGTTATAGGGCTCTAAGTTGCAGCCTGATTATTCCTGAGAGTGATCTGTGGTTATTGAGCTCAAGTGCTCATTGGCTCGTGCACGTTATATCTCCCCTTTGATGAGTTCTCTGCACTGCTTTCTCAGGCCATCACTTAGCAATTCACAAAACATTTGCTTGGTCACATGTAGCACTACATCGTTAAGATCTTTTATACATCAATTCAAGTGACCAACGACATACTAGCCAGCAGCAAAGATGTGGTGTAGAGGTGCCATACTTAAAGTTGATGCATCCATGTAATAAAAACAAGATATATTGCATAGTTCAGCATGTCAGTGGTCATAGTGGTCAGAATATATGCTCTTGTTTTTGGACATTGCCCTGTATCATAATAGCACTGCATGTGCCTCAAATGGAAAAGTCTTAATGCCCAGGACGGCTCTATCAGTAAATCACAGTCCTTCAGTTCTTACTGGTAAAGGTGGCTTGGTAGCATTTGCTACCTTTTAATATGTTTGTAACATGACAGATCGTATACAGTTTGCACTTTCATTTATTGCATCACGCGCATTTGCTCACGCCACCCTTAAGAGAAACCTTGCTGAAACTATAACCCTTGCAAACATTGTGAAACAAATATATACATTGCATTCCTGTACTTGCAATGAGTGAATTTGTTTTGCGGCATCGTCAACAGCTGGAAGGGAAGATGCGGGACTTGCGGCAGGCGAATGCATTCATGCCAGGCACCATGCGCCAGCTCCTAGTAGCCACTCCTCATGGCCTTCAGGAGCTACCTCAGCCGTGATGGACCTCACGTATGTTTTTTTTTTACATATAGTTCTTTAGTGCAATCAAAATACAAGTGTACCTCATCTTTCCATTCAAATTGATGCTGCGGAATTTGGTGGTGGCGCTGGTCTCTTCACACAAGCTGCTGATACCTGGGCTATCCCGCCTAGTGAACTGATACGTAGGTCATGCATGACCGTGGCAACAAAAACCGATAGTGGCGTGATGTCGCTTGAAGCACGAATCCACATGACACGTTTTTTATGTGTCGCATGAAAGGATGAAATGACTGTTTTGCTGCACACAGGAGAAACAGTGGTTTCACAACCTGATTACTGGGCCTATATAGCAACCCAAAAAAGGTTGAGAAATGTTTGAAGCTTCTTTATAACTTTTTCAAACATATATATATATATATATATATATATATATATATATATATATATATATATATATATATATATATTTGATCTGTAGCTTTACTTGCCACACAGGTTTATACCGGCGAGAGTATAAAGTGCATGTATAATTTTTTCCTCTTTGTGGCTGGGCGTGTGATATTATTTTTCTTTACCGCGAGGTTTCAATATGTACTGCTTTTGAAGGATCATATAGGCTGTGTGTTTTTATTTTGTAATGTAACCACACTGTTCTTGATTCACATCTACAACAGATGAATTTCATAGAACATTATAATGACTGGTATTGAAATTCCCTATAAAGATTTTCAGGCTATATTTCTATCATGATTGCATTTTCACATCTCCTATGGAAGCCAGAAGTCGCCGTATTGTAAACTTTTTGTCAGCAGCAAGGGCGTGTTACTCATCATAGTTATTGTGATATTTCAGGTGTCCTTACCGGTGATAGCAATGTAATCTAGTCTCCATTCTAGTTGAGCACAGTTCCGGATATACCTAGCATAGCCATAAACGTGGCCACTATTTTACGACATTCACTTCCAAGCTGTTCTTGTAGGCGTGCTTACGAGAAAGACCATTGAAGGCCGAAGTATTTTCTCACTTGTGTTCTTTAAAAGCGGGTGGCTGCTGTTTTATACTGGTGGTGCATAAGATGGCAGTAGTAATTGAACAGAAATTCTGTGTTGTGTTCTATGTTGTGCCACCAACATGTTGAATGCATAACAGTCAAGCCTAACGACACCTCTTGTGCTATGAAGTTGCTGGGTGAAGGGGAGTGGTCGTGCACAAGCTTGGAAAATGATTATGCTCATGTCAGATATTTCTGGGATTTCATATGTGCCAACTGCCATTTTACAGTATATTGAATCCCATGTAATGGATATTGTGCACTGTTCTGGTCAACATGAAATCGTGCCCTGTGTACTTACAGCTGTTTATCGCAATGACTAACATTTAGTTTTATTAAAGATGACACTTAAGATGTGTCACATGCTTTTATTTACTCTGGGGACATGAGTGAACGATTCTCAACAAAGTTGCTGGCACTGAACATAGATATTTACAAGTAACTGTACAATTGTACAACAATTTACAAATGAACGCTCTTCCAGACGATCGTTCTCGGCATGACGTGGCCTTTTAATAAGGAACTGTGCGGTAGCTGCGTGGCAAAACTGTACAGCACCTACAAGGTGCGTCTGAACAGTGCATATGGTGGAGCAAAGAGGGTTGTGCTTTGCTGCAGCCCTGCTTTGCTGCAGCCCTTGGACTAATATCCTCCCATGCACAGTGCACCCGGCGGCGACAGTGTCGGTGATGCCAGTTGCGAAAGGCATCAAGATGATAGCAGCAACAAGAGTAAATCAATTGGCAAAGTCCCCCTGCCCAGAGAAGTGGCTACGACATTCTGCTGATGAACACAAGGTGTTCTAGCCACAGCTACTAAAGGAAAAGGTCTCATGTAGTGTCAAAGTTCATGTAGTGCAATCAGCTCCAATATTAGCATTTCATTGGCACAGGCTACGTGAAAACGCTGGTCACAATTTAGCAGATGCGATAAAAAAACAGCAGCCTATTGACTTATTGCCGACACTTCTTCACGTTGACTCCTTCTCCCTATTAGCCATATGTGCCCGATGCTGCAGGCACATGTTTATCGCTGCTGTCGGTGTTGCTGCCGGCGCAGCCACCGTCGCACCCATCGCAGATAATGCTGGTGCTGCTGCCGAGTAGTACCAGATCCTCTAACAACATTCTCTGGGGCAACACAGCCACTGAAGTACATTATGCGTGCTGCCCTCACTGGGGGAAACTCTGTGTCAGAGAGGGTCACCGTTGTCACCGTCATTGCTGCTGTTGCTTCTATCATCACCGATATCATCAAACAAGCTGTCACCTTCATCAAGACACAGATTGTGCAACACTGCACACGCTACAACGATGTTGGCTGCACAGTCCGGTTCAAGTAGAAGGCACGGTACCACTGAAGGCAGCGGAAGCGTCTCTTCAGAAGCCCAATGTACCACTCTACTACGGGCCGCACGGCAACATAATCAGTGTTGTACCTGCCTTCTGCAATGCGCGTTTGAGGATGGCCTGGCACTAGAGTCAGGAGCCATGGTTCCAGAGGATCGCTAGCCGCTGTCACCGGCAAGATCATAAAAATGGTATTAAATCGTCTGCCCAAGGTTGAGTGAAGGAAGCATGGGTTGTGTAACATATGCCTACTACGGACAGGTTGTAACATAAGAATACACAGGCTGAACACCTGACGCTGGTGTGATCTCCACATATAACAATAGCTGGTACATATTTAAACGCCAATGTGTAGCATCTAGCAAGGTGGTTGCCTGGGCAGGTCGGTACTGCATTCTTCAATGAATATCACCGCGAAAAAAAAGTGGCAAGAAACATGCGCTGTACTTTAACTTGCATATGCATAATAGATGTTAGTTTAAGGCACAACGCATGTGTGTTGTTACTTTCTGATTCCCGCTGATATTCATTCAAAAATTTTAACATCCCTCCAAGGGCGACAAACACAGGCGCCCGCGTTTGTTGTTTCTATACCCTCCACGTGTTTTTCGCGCTGCTTTTTAAATATAGATTCACACCAACTCGCCCATCTCTCAGTTTTGATGTTTTGACTTCAACATTCTCTAGTGCACGTGCCCATTTTACTGTACGACGCTAAAATTGCAACAGTATCAATTTTTTTCTCTGCTCACCTGGTAGGTGCTCCCCCGCTTCGGCAGTGTGCCCTGGAACAGACGAAACAACCCCGTAGACTTCCAGACGTAGCCGCCGTCGTCCGACCCCGGTCGCAGATCGTCTGCGGCAATAATCCTCATGCCTGCATCACAGACCTGACGAAAGCGCGCACAGCATCAGCCAAGCGTCGTTATAATGGGCAAATTAGCAGGTGAACGCCGATACTTACAAACATGGTGTTGAAGGCGTAATACCTCTTGCGACGCATGAACGCCGCCTTCTGCTCGCCCTTCGGCGTGATGACGCCGGGACTGGCGCAGCGTTGAAGGAACCCTTCTTTCACGGCCAGCTTTTCCTACGGCGTGCTCGGGAAGTAGACCTACTTGTTATGGGTCGCGGCGTCGAATATTGACTCCGCTACGCGTTCCACGCATTTACTGACCACAGGCTGGGTCAAGATCGTCTCCTTGCTTCTTACCGAGGCATGATAACTTTCCGTGGCGAAGAACTGCAACGCGCACACACTTGTCGCTCGACCGACAACGCTCGCACGCATCCGAGTTCTTCCGCTTCGCAAGTTCGCCGCACAGTTCCTTTCCCTATGCGAAAGTTCCGCCGAAACAGGTCGTCTCGCATGTCAAACGCGTCCTCGCGCTTCTTTCTCCAACGCCCGAACTGCGGAGCCGCCGCCGCCGCTAGCAACAACAAGAAGGCAGCCATTTTCTATTCTAAACGGAAGGGACAGTCTTCGGCTATTTCAAGGTAATGTCCGGTTTATTCTGCATAATTAAGCATAATTACTGCATAAACGTCACTTTAACGTGTCGTTCTTTTTTTTTTAGGATTCCCGACGTCGCTCGACAGACAGGGAAAATTGGCGCGGCCTGAAAAATTTGGGCCAATTACCGAAGGGTAATGGCAGATTCGGAATAAAATAACTTCAGAATAGTTTTATGTAATATGAACTGTGCTTTTCTTACTTACTTTTGAAAATTCTTTTTCCCCTACTACAGCCCGATCCGTTGTCCCCGTGGTAGGTTGTGTCATTTCACTTGCAACCGAACAACTAACCAATCCGCCTCAGGATGGATGGATGGATGGATGGATGGATGGATGGATGTTATGAGCGTTCCCTTTGGACCGGGGTGGTGGGTTGCACCACCAAGCTCTTGCTATTGTACTACCTAATGTCCTACCTAGGGTAAACAATGAAAAAAAAACACTATGAACTACCACGCCCAAATTTTCTGATCCCTTATTGCGAACTGTGCTTTTGTACGTCTCCGTCTTTTGTCGTTTCCCTGCTTTTCTTCCACCAATCTTCCAATCGCCCCTTACTAAAGCCTAATGCAAACATGTTTGCTTTACCTGTGCTCCCGCTAAACTCAAGGGCTTCAAGGAGGCCAGTGGTGCCTAAATCGACAGCTAGGTAGATGTCTTCACATTCTAATAAAACATGCTCCGTCGTTTCCCTAGCTTTACCGCAGCAAGCAGATGCTTTTTCTTGCTTCTTATATCTCGCTTTATAGGTGCGTGTTCTAAGGCATCCCGATCTCGCTTCGAAAAGTAATGAGCTTCCCTTTGAGTTATCAAAATGGTTTCTTTCCTCATTTCGTTTTTTCCTCTTAAGTAGTTACTCATGGCAGGTTTCTTTTCCGTTGACGCCACCCATGAGATTATTTCAGCCTCTCTGACTTTCCGCTTGACCTTCTTTGTTGCTGTGTTGCCCAGCCTACAGGCCGCATACTTGCTGGTAAGCTTCCTAGTTCTTTTCCTCCACTGTGAATCAATGTTTTTCCTGTACAGATACCTCAACACTCTCCCAGCCCATTTACTTTCTTCTATATTCGTCAGTCGTTCTTCATATTCAATTTTACTGCGAACTTCTCTCACTTCAAAACTAGTCCCGCCCATATCACCCTGCACAGCTTCATTTGTAGTCTTCCCGTGAGCGCCCAATGTGAGGCGACCCACTGACCTTTGGTTCCCGTCGAGTCCTGATTGTACCCCTGATTTAAAGCAAACAACCTCATTTCCAAAAGTAAGTCCTGGAACCATTACACTTTGCCACACACTTCGGAGGACCTCCTACCTATGGTATCCCCATAGCGCTCTGTGCTTCATTATGGCTGCATTTCTCTTCCCCTTTACTGTTATGGTTTTTTCCTGTGTTTCCATACATCTTCGTATCACCGTTCGTATCATCAGTGTTTCTGCGAGAAAATACGACGGCTCGGCTCTGCTCTGCTTCTGGGTTGGCGACCGTGCGGACACTCTGCGCAAGCGCCGTTCGACGCATCGCAGTCTAATACAGTGGGGCGTTTCCCAGTCGGCAGTCATTTGGCAGTGGCGGCAGCATCTGGAAACGCGTCTAACCGTCGTACTCTGCTGTTGCAGGTTAGTAATTTTCAGCTTTCTTTTAAAATCCTGCGGTTTTCACTTATGCTGTCGCTGCTGCCACTGCTGCCACTGTTGTAGAATAGTACAGTTGTGCAAGCCAATGAATGGTTTACTGTAGTTCCTGGTTGCTGGTTTTTCCTTGCTTTCATTTATTTTTGCCTTCTTTTTTGCGCTATGTCTGAGATTTGCTTAACGTGCCAGCTAGCTGCACAGGACGAAGGGTCTGTGAAATGTAGTGAGTTTTATACATGTATCATTTCGGGAAGTGTGCTGGTTTGCAAGAAAAGTCCTACAAATCAAAGTCTGAGGCGGTAAAAAAGGTCTGGAAATGCGCGACATGCAAGAGCGCTGGCTTGCGGGCTAGTCGCAGTGAGGATGACGTTGCCACAACCCTGGCACTTGCTTTAATGAACGTGAAGCTCGAGGGCCTGCCGACTCTAGTAGAAAAAGTGAACAGCATGGAACAGGCAGTTCCGTTTCTGTCAAAAGAATTTGATGAATTTCAGGAAAAGATCTCTAAGCAGGACAATGAAATCAAAGATTTAAGAATAAAAGTGACAGAACTGGAAGAAAAAGAAAAGTTGCATGCGTCCGCAGAATCCAGCCTTCAACAGCAGGTGAATGACCTAGACTTCCGCAGTAGGCGACTGAACTTAGAAGTCCATGGACTCCCTGTTAAGGAGAATGAAAACTTGATGTCTTCTATCAATGAGGTTGCTGATAAGCTACAGATACCTCAGCTTGTAGAGGCTGACGTTGCATCCGTGCACCGGCTGCCCGCGAGGAGAGACTACGTGCCGGGAATTATTGTTCGTTTCACAAGGCAGGATACCAGAGATGCATGGCTTAAGAAAAAGAATGACCTTCGGGATGAAAAACCGCGAATTTTCTTTCAAGAAAATTTGACTCGGCAAAACAGGGAGCTTCTACGATCCGCAAAAGAAGTGGCAAAAGAGAAGGGGTATAAGTTTGCTTGGTACGTTAACGGCAAGGTGCTTGTTCGAAAGACCGAGGGAGCTCATGCCTTTCACATTAAGGATAGGGACGAACTGGAACAGCTATAATCGATAGTTTGTGTGTGTGTGTGTGTGTGATAAAGGAAGAATGCAAGAGGAGGTGAAGTTTAACTTGCCTAATGATGTAGATGAAACTGTCGCAGCATTTTCTGCACCCTGCATCAAATGTATCCGTCTGAATACACGATCTGTGAGAAATAAGGTGCCATGTTTGGAGGAGCTGTTCACCAGGTTCTCTTTTGAATTTTCGGTTATCATGCTAACCGAGACATGGAGTACTAATGACTGTGATGTTTTTAGGTTGCCTAATTATAATACCTATTATTTAAACAGGTCACACTCGAGAGGGGGTGGAGTAGCGCTGCTCATTGCGGGTTATGCTGAATGTGAAATCATTGAGCCTTATACCGTAATGTCTCCAGACTATGAACTGTTGTCATTGTGCACAGATAAGCATGTATATTCAGTGTGTTATCGGCCACCGTCCGGTGATATATCAGCGTTTCTAGAGTTCTATGACCAATTTCTAGCATTTGTTGCTGATAATCATAATTCTACGACAATAATAGCCAGTGGAGATTTTAACATTGACATGAGTACAAACAGTTATTTTCCAAACGCTTTCAACATGGTTATATTATCAAATGGTTTTGCCAACTTAATTAATGTACCAACTAGGGTTACAACGGAAGGCGAGTCAACCCTTGATTTGTTTATCACTAATTCCATGCAGTCAAACGTTAAATTTGGAGCATTATCGTGTTCAATCAGTGATCACCTGCCGGTGTTTCTGTGTGCAGAATTAAGCGAGTCAAAAGGAAAAAAAGTTGCCACCGGTATTGTACCAGCTAATTATAGATAAAACACTGAAGTCTTTTCGCGACGCTCTGATGTCAACATAATGGGACACTGTCACTAACCTTACAGACGCCAATGAGGCTTACGACAAGTTCTTGGATATACTGACCCAACTATACCACAATAGCTTCCCTTTCAGAACACGTAGAAAAAGTAAGAAAACGCGGACACCATGTATTACTCCTGAATTACTCAATGAAATGAAAATTAGGGACAAGTTATATCAACATTTCCTTCAGACACGATCAACCGATGACCTTGTCGCATTCAAAAAGTATCGCAATAAGCTAACAAAAAAGTTGCGACATGCACGCACAGTATACTATTCATCTTTGCTGGACATTGAGTGTCGTCAACATAGTTTGCTATGGTCGAGGTTGAACACTCTCCTAAATCGAAGTCATTCACATTGGCCATTTAACGAAATTACAAATTAATGGCAAAGATTTATCCGGCTTTAAACTTGTTGACGCAGTTAATGATTTTTTCACAAGTATCGGTACGACTCGGTCTCCATCCTCTCAGGCTAGTAACTACGTATGCGCTCATAATGACAACCCAATGTACCTTCATCCTGTAACACTTAATGAAGTTGCGTCCGTTATAAAAGCCTTGAACAACAGCACCAGTTGTGACATAGACGGTCTTCAAGTTGGCCCTATTAAACACGTGGTTGACATTATTGCCCCAGTACTCGCTCATATTTTAACACGTGCTTGCAATCAGCAATTTTTCCGGCGAAAATGCAGTGTGCAAAGGTTACTGTTATTAATAAAAAAGGAGATCGTAATGATCTCGGAAATTACAGGCCGGTATCCATTCTACCCGTGTTTTCAAAAGTGTTTGAAAAAATTTTGTGTTCAAGGATGACAAACTTCATTGAAAAACATAACTTGTTAATACCACATCAATACGGTTTCCGTAAGAACAAATCAGTCGAGTTAGCATTACTAGAACAGAAAGAATATATACTAACAGAGTTCGAGAACAAAGCAATAGTTGCTGGTATTTTTGTAGACTTTTCAAAAGCATTTGATTTAGTTGACCATAATATTTTGCAGGAGGAATTACAGAATTATGGGATACGAGGACAGTCACTATCTCTTATAAAATCCTACCTTTCCAATAGAGCCCAAGTTGCTAAAATAGATACTTTTACTTCAAAAGCCAGGACTGTCCATAGCGGAGTGCCCCAGGGAAGTATTTTAGGCCCTATACTTTTAAAAATTTATATTAACGATATCGTCAACATAAACCCTCAGGCAAGATTTATTCTCTATGCAGATGACACCAGTATTTTTTCGTAGGTAATGACATCCATACTCTCATTAAACAATGTAACAGTACAATGAAATCCTTAGAGGAATGGTCGAAAGTTAATCTAATGAAGGTAAATGAGTGCAAAACGAAAGCAGTTATATTTAAGCCGAAAAACAAACATATACCTCTGCATCAAGATATTAAATTAAACACGCGAAGTATTGAAATAGTCGAGAATTTCAAATGTCTGGGTGTAATCTTTTCCGTGAACATGTCTTGGGATAATCATGTCAAAAAATGTTGTAATCAAATTGAGCCAAATAACAGGTGTAATAGGCCGCTTAAGGTATATTCTTTCTACGCTCATCAAACTCTTGCTATATAATTCCCTTTTTTATTCACACTTGAACTATTCTCAGTTAGTGTGGGGAAACACGACATCCAACAATCTAGAGCATATTCACTTAGTACAGAAAAAATATCTCCGACATACATACAATGCTCCCTACACTGCATCGACAATAACTTTCTTCATGAACACCGGTGTAATTCCAGCGTATAATCTGTACAAATATCGATTAAGTCGTGTCTATAAGGCAGAAGTCTATAGGAATATTTTTAATCTGCATAAGCTCGCCGAATTGCAAACTAGAGCACCAAATTATAGCACAAAACACTTCGAAGACTGGGCAGTAACGACACCACGGTCAAACTATGGGAAACAGTGTCTGAGGTATACATTACCCACACTCCTAAACTATTACAATTCGGCTGGTTTCAATCTCTTCTCTTCGTCTCTCAATGAGCTCCGACTGATGTATGTGATTGATTTGTAATACTTCTATGACCATTATATGTGTATTTTTCCTTGAGGATCTTCGTGAATTTTTGAGTAATGTATATGATGCGCAATATTATGTATGTACGGTATACATGTGTATATTTGAATGAATGAAAGAATGTGATGCTGCCTCTGACCAAATGAGGAATGGTGGACTTGTCAAGCTGTCCAATGGACAGCTTTTCTTCCTCCACCCCCCATCTGTATCTTACAAGATCTGTACCTTACAAGATGGAAAATAAACTTTCATTTCATTTCTATTGCCTTCGTTTGTCCATATACCAAGGTATTTATATTCTGTTACCCGAGGTATTTCTTGGCCCTGTATCTCCACTGTCTGTTCACTGTTTTCATTGAATACCATAACACCTGATTTTCTAACACTAAATTTCAAACCTAAATTGTTGCCTTCCTGTCCTCAGATATTAGCCAGACGTTGCAAATCACTTTGCTTGTTAGCTAGCAACACGATGTCGTCCGCATAAAATAAACCTGGGAGTTGCTGCTCTACTACTGTACCCGCCTGTTTGTATGAGAGATTAAAGCCGATATTACTTCCTTCTAGCGCCCTATGCATCCTCACCACGTACATCATAAACAGCAGCGGGGATAAAGGGCCGCCCTGCCTCAGTGCCTTGTTGATATGAACTTTCTCCTCGCTCCTTATCTCTTCCCATTCAACGCAAACGGCATTTTCTAGGTAAATATCCCTCAAAAGCTGTAGACAATCGTTACCTAAGCCTTCCCCTTCCAGAATATCCCACAAGATGTTGCGGTCTACGCTGTCGTAGGCTCCTGTAATGTCTAATGTCTAAAAACGGTCTGCTTTCTGCTCTTGATATTTCATTACACTGAGTAAGAACAAACACGTTATCATCCAAGCGCCTACCTATTCTGAAGCAATTCTGAAGCTCTCACAATATGCCATTATTCTCTGCCCATGCTTGAAACTTTAATTTGATTGCCTGCATTGCTAGCCTGTATATTACTCATGTAATGGTCAACGGTCTATACGAGTGAATTCTGTCTTTCTCCCCCTTAACTTTATAAATAAATTCATTCTACTTTGTCGCCAACTGTCTGGTATTCATCTATCTTTTAAAGTTTTTTCCACTGCTTTCACCAGAGCTGCCTTACTTTTTGGTCCTAGTTCATTTATCAGCCTATCGGGAACCTCGTCTAGCCCTGTGGCTGTGCGCAGGGCTGGACGCAGGGTTCCTGTGCTGCCCTCTGACGCACGCCGCTGGAAACGTTTTGGAAGGGTGCCGGGGATTTCGCCGGTTGATATGTGTACCTGCGCCCATGTTGAGTGTGCGTCGGTTGTGCGTTTCGTGGATCGCGAATAATTATGAATGGTTTCTCCGGGGCAGCATGTCGACTATAGTGGGCGAACAGGCCCGAGTGCGCTGTTGTGGTAACAGCGCGGCCGAGAAAGGCACGCCGAGTTCTGTCTGCCAATGCGGCTGCCTTAGAGTTCGCTGTCGCTGATGTCTGCGATTGCACATCGCTTTTCATATTCATTTTACGCATTCACTAAACATTTCGCATATTCAAGAAGCCTTCGAGCACAGCCTTCCACGTGGGATTTGCCATAGCGGTGCATTTGTTTACATCTACAGCGTCAGATCGCTGTTAGCTCTTCGAATATTGTAGAAATGGCGCATCGCTAATGTGAAAGAATATCAAAATGTAACAAAACATACATATCTGCGCATCTGAGCCGCGTTGTTTCTCCCTGAGACTGCTCTATATGAGCGGCCCAGTGACTGATCCAGACACATATATACCACAGGCTGTTACTATGCTTATTCACGCTTTTGCTTAACTTCATCATACTTACAGTTTGTGCGCGCCTTAAAGTATTATTAGAGAAAACTGTGCTCGGCATATACCCGCACTTATAGGCCGTGTAGTTCTCTCGCGAAAACGCGGATGCCATTGTTGACACCGTTGGTAATGAGCGAGTTTATGCTGCTGTACCGAATGATTATTCTCTTCTTTGCCGCTTGACGTAGAGGTAAACGGTGCTTCTCTGGAATTAAGCAAAGTGTCAGCATAAAAACACACATAGACCCACCATCTACGGGAATGCGACCGGCAGCGTTCGGGAACAGTGACCAAAGTACAAAATATTGGCACAGCGTTGCGTCGCCGCTTGCCACTTATTGTGTAGGTGCCGTGCGAAGTGAAAAATAGTTATCCAATTGCAATCTCACAACTGAAGTGTAAGAGCAGTTTCCTTTGTCCTGATTGATTACTTTTTTAAGTTCAGGTCCATCGGTAGCGGGTGCACGAACAAAACGAGGTCAGGCGTAACGCAACCTTCGCTAAACCGGGTGAACAATGACTCAAACTTCACGTGCACGGCTTGAGAGGACTGAAGCTCGTGCATTTCAACTTCGAATATATGTCGACGCATTTTGACCGCGAATAATTATATTTACAAGTGAATAAGCTGCAGCTATCGCGTTATTGGCTCGGCGGCTGATCGCGTAGGGTTCAGTCAAGCTATCGTGGTCGGCACGCTGATTTTGTCCATGCCGTCGACAAGAAAACCAGTCGCGCTATATGACAACTCGCACCCGTTGGTTGCGTCATTGTTGGACTCTTATGATCAAATGGTCGCAGTGACACAGTGCTGAATCGTCGGCGTCACCGTCATGTCGGTCCCTGGCCCTTTTCTGTTTTAAAATGGAGTTGCAGTCTTACACTACGCACGTGTTCGGCACCGCACCGATGTCGAGCTACCAGTATAGTTTCAACGTGGTACACGGCACAAGTGTTCGCTGCAGGGAGCGTCTGTGCGGGGTTTCTTTTTCGGGGCTGTTTCCTCCGAAATTATACGCGCAGACGCGCCTGCGTCCCTTCCAAAACGTTTCGCGACTAATCCGCTAGGGCAGGGCACATGCGCCGTCGCACTGTGAAAAAGGCGGATTGCGGCCAGCAGCTCGGGGCTTCACGCCCGTTACTGCACGCTTGCACCCAACACGGGGCCCCAGCTACGCTCACGGAAGAGCAGTGCACGTGGGAGAGGCCGTGGCTTGCGGCGCGCAGCCTGCAGATTTCATGGTGAGAGGACTTCAGGGAGGGAGGGGGGTAGCTTTTATAGCAGCCGAAGTATCCTAGTTTGGGAACGAAAGAACCAGTCAAGCTGACAACAGTGAGCCAAACTTGTCACAGCAGCAGTAGTGGTTATGTTCAAGATATTGCTGCTCTCAGATGCCAGCCAATGATGGAGCCCAGCCGCAGAAGTTTGAGGTACCTGCACTTCTGCGGCTAAAATGGGTCGATATCTGCACCCTGTTGCCTGAATAAGCCTTATCTGCTGCCTTGTACAGCGACAACTCGTCTACGGACCTGTCACCTTCTAGTTGACGGCATACCTCGGAAGTAGTGTCTGTTTCCCGACTCACCTGGAGTAGTCAGAGCCTCCTGGATTCTACCGTCGACGAGCAGTGTGGTTGCTCACATTACGCAGGCGTCTGGGAGCTCTACTTACGGCGAGAGGGAAATGAGTGGATGGCTCTACCTGCCACCGGCCCGCCGCGCTAGCCCAGTTGCTATGTGATGTGGATAGGTGGGTTCTCAGTGGTATTATAACACACGTAATGTAAGATCTAAACTCTCTTAAATAGCAAAAAAAAAAACCAATCGTGTCTGTGAGCGCTTTGAGTATAGGACGTTTTGAGCTCAAGAGTTCAATGAAAAGACAATGACAACACTAAAACCGAAACCGGGCTTGTGACAACGCTTGCTCTAATCGACAGAGGCTATGGGTTCATCTGTGCACTTCACTTATAAAAAACAAAATGCTAGTTCAATTTTCGCCCGCTGGTGGTAAGAGTCTCATGACAGGGCCTATAACAGAGAACAAAAAAAAATGAACAGAATAAGCAGTTGCCGGACATACAGCAAGATGTGGTCTTCCACGATTCAAATGAAATCTCCAAACGCCTATCTGAGTCTGACAATTAGCGGTGACTAAGTGGCTATCGTTCTCTGCTACTCAGCACATGTTCACGGGTTAAATTCCTGATAGCAGCGGTCACATTACGATTTGGGTGGAATTCTGAAAGATTCGGGTGGGTGCTTGGGTGCTTGTGGGTGCTTGTTCGCAGCAATGGGTGCTTGTGAAACAGCCACACGTAGTCAAAACGAATCCAGAGCCCTCGATCACGGTGGCTCTCACTGCTGCTGTGTTGCTTTGAGACGTTAAAAACAATACTTTTCTTGGAGTAGTTATGTTCACTGCAATAAAAACACATATCAGGTACCATTTAGCCCGCCACTCTGCATAGCTACATCCGCCGTTCATTGCCTACTTGACTGGTCTACTCGCTGACCAATAATCGACGCAGCCGTCCACCTGATAGCTGTTTAGCAGGCGCCCAGAAATGGAAGGTGTCATACAGCGAAACTTTATTTGCTGCATCGCATAGCGTAGATACGTATGCTGGGCAATAGAAAGCCAGCGTGCAATGTGTCGACACTTCTTTCTTTCAGCATCGTCCTATGCACACTTGCATTTTCTGCTAGCTCTGAAATGACGATTGTATTTGTATCTTGAACGTTCACCATTTTTATCGCATTGTCATTTTATCACCGGTAACACCTTCTTAAGAATTGCGTATAAAAAGGAAAGCATTGTGAATGGGTCCAAAACTTAATAATCAATATACTAGGAGGCTTTGTTTTCAGAACGTAGCAAACGAATTTAGTATCTAGTTCGCATACAGAGAACATAGTACACCTCTATTTTCTCTTTCTTTTTCTCGTTCTTTCTCTCTTTCTTTTTTATTTATTTATATATTTATTATTTTTTTGCCCTGCAAATGTCAAAAATTAGGATAGTATTGGACAGCATTTCATGAAACAGCTTTTTGATGTTTGGCGACTGTCAGGTGGTAAATCAAAAATAAGGCTCCGCTGATCTTTGCCCTTTCCTCCTCGCGCGACGGGCCACAACCTAATCTTTTTGTAGAAATGAGCGGGGTGAATTTCACCGTGGGTTATGCTCACTTGAAGAAGTGCACGCAAGTGTCGCAATTTGGAGAACACGTGGGGCCTTTCTTATTAGGTGGAAGTTCTCGGGAAAGAGGTAATCCTTCCAGGTCCATATTGACCCCCCCGTCAATATTCCGTCGTGTGTTGATATTACTGATATTACCGGCGTGTGCCACGAAGCACAAGTTTCAGCGGAAATCCCTAGGGGACTACGTTTATAGTACCGTTACAGAAAAATTATGCGTGAGGGCACTGACGGCCCTTAGCATAAGTGTCTAGCAACGCGTGGTCTCGTGATGTCTTTCGTAATGGTCTTGCTGCCGATGAGAAGCGCAAACGCTAAGGCTAGAGCGATGACTCGTCCTTCACTCTTCGCGCATCAAAGAAGGGTAACACCGGGGAAAAAAGCAATAATCTGAGTCCGTAAATGAAGATTCTTAAGGAAAAAAGAATCGCTGGTGTTGCACAAAATATTAGCAAGGGGGAGAAGTGCAGATAACGTCTGATGTAGGTAAACCTTTGGAGTTAAGCCACCTTAAAGTGCTGGGAAAGCATTTTTCTCTATCTTGACGTTCTCTAACAGCATAGGGAACAAAGGCATGAGCAACTCACGCTTTACTCAAGTACTGATATCCCGGGGCTGCTCAACTCAATCGCCCCTTGCGTCCCGCACAAACCGCTCTTGTGCCTTCGACGCCATATTAGTTCATTAAATTAGAATGGGAAGTCTGCGAGGTTGCGGACCGTATTTTGCAGTGAAGCTGTTTATGCGGACGCTGCGCCGCCGTCGTAAGAGTTCGCTAAAACTATCATCATCAGCAATGGCTCGAGCGTCGTTGTCTTCATCCTCAGCTGGCTCACCAGCGCCCCTCGACGCTACCGCATGAACGCGCTCGTGCCACTGCTCCCGCGTTCGTCGCCGTGGTCGTCGTCGTCTTCCCCAGCTGGTTCCGATGCCACTTGTCATTCCAGCATAGAATTTCACGTCTCTTCTGTCGTCGTAATGGGGAGACCGCGTTTACGGGGTTACGAGCCATCGCTTAACGGGCTTTGAGCCATTCACTGTCTTACGTGACGGACAGATTTAGTTTTGAAGCAATATTAATTTTGAAGAATCGCAAGCGGCAATGCCGGGAGGATGCTGCTTACCACGCCACCGAGCAAACTGGAGACATCGAACACAAGCGACAGCTTCGGACTCCGGACATACCGTCACTGACGTCGTTCTCTCCGTCGCAGCCGAACGTGTGTGTAACCTCATTGAGAAACACCGAAGACTTCAAACGTCAAACCAATCCAAGCAATCGTCAAAACGACAGCAGTGCCCGCATCTCCAGTGGTGGGCCTTACGTCCAATATACGGAGCTTAGGATTAGCGGTTCCGCACATTCCATCCCAGCTACAACTATGGGAAGACCAGGAGTAGTGCGTACTCCTGAGGAAAAAAGGTGCCTACCGCGAGCGTCAGCCAGAGTTGGCTCATGAATGGGCTCGTCGCCGTAGGGCATGCATCACGGGCAAAAAAATACCAGAAAGAACAACAACACTGCCAAAACCGCAATAAAAAAGCACTCCTAAAGCATGCTCACCACGTGAAGCACGCAAGAGCGAAGTTGATGTGAAAGAATGGTTAAACAAAAGATTTACAATATAGACTGCTTGCGAAGATTGACTCATATGGTGCAGCAGTCGATGTAACACAGCTTCGCTGTTCGACCATCTTCACGAACTTGAAGGGGCGGTGATTTTTTTATTATTATTGAAATGAAAAAAAGAACGATGTAGTCACTTATAATTGTGACGTTTACTCCTTTTCCAATAAAAACCACGTCATAGGACCATAAATCCACAGCACGCAGTCATATATACGCCCACTAGCATATATATGTAAAACGCAATGAGTTTGTAAACAAATTCACGAATACACACAAGCGACTGTGATGTTGACTGTCATGAACACATAAACAGATGTGAATACACAGAATACAAAATAGTATAACGCGTAATATACAACAGCAAAGCGTACTTCAGAGAATACGTAAAAGAAATGTATCTATTACACTGACTGCATAGAAGTTAATAAACCTCCAAGGGTGCAACTTAACGCCCGAGTGGAGAAAGTGACGTGATGTTAACCTTTCAGGCGCCGGAGGAAAAAAACAATAATCTCATAACAATTTTCGCATGTTTGAGGGACACGTGCGTATAGGTGAGTGTTCATAAGCGAGAAACCAAATACCTGCACGAAAATTGTTGCGCCTTTCGCCCTTCAAAAGCCAAACAAGGCAGAAATATATGCTCATCAGAATGTGTGACGGAGCGTCGAAGCTCATTGACGTTTTGCTTCACCGTAATTCCTGGCGGTTGGCTGCACAACTGGAAATGAGTCTGAAACAAAACGCTACCGTATTATTTAATCATGTTCAAAGACACGTCATCTGTATGCATTTGGAAAGCGGCTACCTAGGGCACTGTTGTATAGGTGCTGACACCCTATACGCAGGTTGGTGATAAAACTTAGTCACCGCACATCGCGTGCCTCACATTTGATGGATGCTGTTGATGCATTATGGTGCAGTTCTATGCTTCGCGCAATATTGTAATTCAGGAACGTGTTAGCCAACAGCGTTGCCATGGCTATGCATATGTGTAACAATTAAGGGCAAAAATAGCGGCAACGAAAAAACAGGGACACCTGCTGATGGCGCAGTTCGTTTGGTAAACACAAGACGGTAAAGACCAGCCGTGGTTGCTTAGTGGTTATGGTGTTGGGCTGCTGAGCATGGAGGTCGCGGGATCAAATCCCGGCCACGGCGGCCGCATTTCGATTGGGACGAAATGCTCAAACACCCGTGTACTTAGATTTAGGGGCACGTTAAAGAAACGAGGTTGTTTCAATTACTAGAGACCTCCACTATGCAGTGCCTCATAATCAGAAATTGGTTTTGGCACGTAAAACCCCATAATTTTCAATTCACTTTTAGGACGGTAAAGTTGACACACTTCGACAACATGAATTTTATGCCGTCGCGCGACGGCGTCATAAAAAGTATAAGCATGCTGCTTCTGGGCACATTGCAACTGTATACAACACAAGAAGCACAACCTATGCTTAAGCAGAAATGGTCTGTAATATTGTGCTTGTCGCGTAGTAGCAGCGCGGCGGGTACTACTTCTGTTGGTACTGCGCACCATGAGAGGAGGTTGTTGGGGCCTTTCAGGTCAGCAGAAGAAATGGAAGACAGGCTAAATCTTCTTTTACCGCTGATTTGTGATTATCGCTAGCGGCCTCGCGGACTTACAGCGGTAACTGTCATGCGTTCTTTCAGCTGCCGACGAGTCCATCATCATCATCATCATCATCATCGTTATCAGCCTGGTTACGCCCACTGCAGGGCAAAGGCCTCTCCCATACTTCTCCAACTACCCCGGTCATGTACTAATTGTGGCCATGTTGTCCCTGCAAACTTCTTACTCTCATCCGCCCACCTAACTTTCTGCCGCCCTCTGCTACGCTTCCCTTCCCTTGGAATCCATTCCGTAACTCTTAATGACCATCGGTTATTTTCCCTCCTCATTACGTGTCCTGCCCATGCCCCCCCCCATTTCTTTTTCTTGATTTCAACTAAGGTATCATTAACTCGCGTTTGTTCCCTCCCTCAATCACCTCTTTTCTTATCCCTTAACATTACACCTATCATTCTTCTTTCCATAGCTCGTTGCTTCGTCCTCAATTTAAGTAGAACCCTTTTCGTAAGCCTCCAGGTTTCTGCGCCGTACGTGAGTACTGGTAAGGCACAGCTGTTATAAACTTTTCTCTTGAGGGATAATGGCAACCTTCTGTTCATGATCTGAGAATGCCTGCCAAACGCACGCCAGCCCTTTCTTATTCTTCTGATCATTTCAGTCTCATGATCCGGATCCGCAGTCACTACCTGTCCTATGTAGATGTATTCCCTTACCACTTCCACTGCCTCACTACCTATCGTAAACTGCTGTTCTCTTCCGAGACTGTTGAACATTACTTTAGTTTTCTGCAAATTAATTTTTGGACCCACCCTTCTGCTTTGTCTCTCCAGGTCAGTGAGCATGCATTGCAGTTGGGCCCCTGAGTTACTAAGCAAGGCAATATCATCAGCGAATCGGAAGTTACTAAGGTATTCTCCATTAACATTTATCCCCAATTCTTCCCATCCAGGTCTCTGAATACCTCCTGTAAATACGCTGTGAATAGCATTGGATAGATCGTATCTCCCTGCCTGACGCCTTTCTTTATTGGGATTTTGTTGCTTTCTTTATGGAGGACTACGGTGGCTGTGGAGCTGCTATAGATATCTTTCAGTATTTTTACATACAGCTCGTCTACACCCTGATTCCGCAATGCCTCCATGACTGCTGAGGTTTCGACTGAATCAAACGCTTTCTAGTAATCAATGAAAGCTATATATAAGGGTTGGTTATGTTCCGCACATTTTTCTATCACCTGATTGATAGTGTGAATATGGCCTATTGTTGAGTAGCCTTTACGGAATCCTGCCTGGTCCTTTGGTTGACAGAAGTCTAAGGTGTTCCTGATTCTATTTGCAATTACCTTAGTAAATACTTTGTAGGCAACGGACAGTAAGCTGATCGGTCTATAATTTTTCAAGTCTTTGGCGTCCCCTTTCTTATGGATTAGGATTATGTTAGCGTTTTTCGAAGATTCCGGTACGCTCCAAGTCATGAGGGATTGCGCATACAGGGTGGCCAGTTTCTCTAGAACAATCTGCCCAGTAGCCTTCAACAAATCTGCTGTTACCTGATCTTCCCCAGCTGCCTTCCCCCTTTGCATAGCTCCCAATGCTTTCTTTACTTCTTCCGCCGTTACCTGTGGGATTTCGAATTCCTCTAGACTATTGTCTGTTCCATTATCGTCGTGGGTGCCATCCGTGGGCACTCGTGGGTGACGAGTCCGTATGTTGATGCTTAGGCCAGAACCGTGAATCTTTAGCTTAAATTGCTAGTTTCGCACTTTGCCCAATCACCGCAGTTGCGAAAAAAAAATGATGAAGTAGGACTAAGGTACCGCTGTTGTAGGCACAATCTGCTAAATGGCCTAGCTTCGAAGAATGTTCCGAAGATGTTGTAGAGCTCCCTTTTAACTGTGTCCCTGCTATTAGGGTCGTCCTCGTGAGTTTCGAATCGAACACGTGGCTCTCCACCGAGATTAGAGATCAAGTTGACGAGCATGAAAGTCGTTGGCTCAGAGCTCGTTTTGATTCGCACGTTCGTGAGTGCTGAGCCAGTCAGTGGCGTCAACACTTTCCAGGTCTTAACGGACAGCAGGACCACAAGGATGAGACACGGGAAAGTATGTGTTATAGCCGCTGAAGTGGGCTCTATTGGGGTAAATGACCTATTCGCCAGGAGCCATGGTGGACAACAGGGGGCAGAGCGTACGCAGCAAAGCCCTATCTCGGGGAGAAGGAAGGTGCCCCTCCACTAAGTATCTTACGTGGAAATAAATGAGAGCGAGGGGCTTTTTACAGAATACATTCCCAAGAGGGGCGCCGTTCTGAGCAAGAAGGAGTGCTGATCGTGCTAAGATTTCTTTTTTTTCGCTTTGTAAGCTGGGCATCTAGGTGTTCATAGTTAGCATCGGCTTTCTCGTAGAAACATTACCATCGCATAAGTTTGAAAGAGGGAGAAAGAGATTGAGAGATAAAATAGGAGGCAAGGCGGTTAGCTAGGTCGCATCTGGTTTGCTACCCTGCGCTTTCGGAGAGGTAAGACGGCAGAAAAAAAAAGTAAAGCAAAAAGAAAGGGAAGAACAAGCGATGCTCGTGCTGTGTGTTCGCGAGCATCGCACAACAATATACATAGCCCCAGATAGTGCAATAGAATATAAAATAAAAAGAAGCTTTTTGTAAGTGTTAACTTGCCCATCCGCTTGATTTTGTTTACTTATATATCTTGCTCGCTTCTCACGCCCTTTTGAATGCGTCCGACTCTTCATTTTGCTACAACATCAACGTGCCCTTGATACTTTACATCAAGTTAACCAAGAAAGCTCAGCTATCTGGCTGGAGGTGCTGTTTGAGACTTTACTGACGCTACAGAAGAGAGACAGAAACATGTACAGGGAACATTCAGGCATACTTGAGTGGCTTTCTGTAGTAAAAGGTATACTTGGAATCCTCAGCTTGTTCCGTATGCGTCCTTTTGTGTACCGTGCAGTTCTGGCGCAGGGAAATCATAAAACACGACATAATCTACTATTCACCGAACGTAGTCAACCAATAAGTAGCAATTCAGAAAAAAGCAGCAGCTCTTGCGTGCTGCACACTGTATCATGCGTCGGCTGAGCGTCAGTTTTGTGGTTATTCTTTTGTAACAGGCAGTTCATCGGGAAATGCGCTCGGGAAAAGCGAGAAGCCTGCGTACTTTTTATCGTTGCTTTTCTTTTCAGTGGGATTCTTCCTTATCTGGTGCCAGCAGGACGTAGTTAAATAGCGTTTAATCATTCAATTTTAGCATAAGTATAAAACAAGAGGTACGAAGGAGACGCGGGTACTTAATCTAGCGTTTGCACTGCGACTAAGGAGACGGAGAAAAAGAGAAGAAAGGGTACTGCTTATATTTTCAGTTTGTGTTTGGTACCATGCAAAGGAGAAGAAACTGAGGAGTTCTTCCTACTTGCTTTTTTTGGAGCTTTTTAATCTGCA
Source organism: Dermacentor variabilis (assembly GCF_050947875.1). Lineage (NCBI taxonomy): Eukaryota > Metazoa > Arthropoda > Arachnida > Ixodida > Ixodidae > Dermacentor > Dermacentor variabilis. Next base: position 182,306,888 of record NC_134568.1, read on the forward strand.
GGTTAAAAATAAAAGACAAACGGCACGAGGACACGCTTCGCTGTTGGCTGATTTAGACATATGGTGAATAACGTTCCAGAAAAAAAACAGAGCACTCGAAAAAGTTATAAAACGACGAAAAGGAAAAAACAAAACAAAGAAAAACATAAAGACTGGCTATTTATTCACTTTTTTTAGCTATTCATACAAGGCGTGTCTACCTAATGCTTGACTTACAGAAATGGCATTAGGTGACTTTCTGGCCAGTTACTCCGCAGTTTGGACGGTAGACGATCATTGCTTCTGAACGTGCGATGTAGCTGAGAACACTTCAAACCAATAGCGATCGGAACTTACGCTTTCATGAAAATAAGCCCTGCGGTAATAAAATGTACCGCCCCAATGAGAACATGGCACAGCATGCTTGGCAGCGGAAAACCTATCCTGAGCGCGCGTATAGGGTATAACGAGCAAACAGCGGCTTCTCGACAAGCCAAGCCGGCTCGATCGTCACAAGCGAGAGCACTTTAGAAGTCGCGACGGGACCGACGGGAGCTTGCAGCCGGGCCCAGCCTTCGCAGTGCCGCCCATCGGGCTGAAATGCACCCTTATATCGTTTTTCTATGTCTCGCTGAGCTGTTCCGCGAAAACAATGGCCCGTTGGGAGAGACTATTTGGCCGGAAGCCCTTCCGATTGACTTCCGCTCAATGACGACCGCGGAGTGGCCGCGCGTAGCCCCGTCTCCTGCTGCCCCGGTACGGTGCATCCGCGGGCCCATTCATTATTGAAACAAGGGCGAACGAGTGGGCGCTTCTTACCGCGATTGTCGTTCATTTCTGGACTGGAGACCCAGATGCCGCCAGTGCTTTGATTTATGGGGGAATACTGTGGGGCGGAAGGGGAGGCGGGGGCAGAGCTTCTCTCGGCGCACAAGCGTGGCGTGTGCAGGTTGCGCTGCCAACTCTTACTTATTTTTACACCTTTATTGTCCGCTAAAGTTCGTATAAATAAAAGCAAAAGAATAAAGAACGATGCTAGAGTGGGCACCCGTCGCAACTATTGAATAGTGTTAGCACAGACGTGAATTATTCATTTCCTGAGAAATCAGCAGCAAATACGTTTACGCTCCCAATTGTCTCTCAATGTTGCCAACACCAAACGCGGCGAATTTATTGAGACAGGAAGCCGCAAAAGTGCGTAGGGCTACTCAAACTCGGTATTGCAAAACTCAATACTAATACGGAAGGTTGACGAAACCGTGAAAAGTGAGGAAACGCTCTAAGCATGGCCGCGCCAGGCACGGCTCAATTCTCGGCTCCCAGAATATGCCCCTTTAGACTCTCGCGAAATCGAAATTTCGTCAAAATTGCGTGAGCGTTCCAACTTGCTCATAACAGCGTTTCTGGCCGAGCGAGCATTGTACCTGCGCTCACTCTAGAGACGGAGTGCGCGTGAATCAGTGGCGAGAAACGCCGCATCTCGGATCGTCTTTTGTGCTCAACAACGGTATCCACGAACGCTTGTCGTTTACAGGGTGGCCCGGCACAGAAACAGTAATGCGGAGCTTTTGCTGACTTACATCGTAAGAGGATTTTCATCACAGAAGAATAAACTGTCACGACAGTGTTTTCTTTGTCTTTTTTCTTGAAGAATTTCCCGCAATGCATAGAATCTTAAAAGATCCAGTGTACTCCATGTGGCCCTGCTTCATAATTCAAAAGCGTAATCAAGAAGAGCTGCAGAGAATATTCAGCTATGCACAAATATGTGCCATTAATAGTGGTTTAAATCAGAGCTGGTATAAAAATAATACAGATGGAATGGAATTCGTCGTCCGCTTTCTTCATTATGCATCTACGAATATTTACCAGCACCAGCAAAGCCTGCAGACAGCAGTACCTTCAATTTTTGCAGCACCTTCTTTCAGTAGACCATTTACAGAAATGGTGCAATAGCCCGTAATAGACGAAAGAACTCACCAGCCGTGCATTTGCTCCAAACCGTTCCTTACACAAAATGTAATGCCCCTTAAAGATTTGGTTTCTGGATGGTCTCAACTAGAAGGGTCGGTGCCTATTGCTGCTCTTCATTCATGCTGTAATGGGTGCACTGAACAGTTCCGATGGTAACGTCTCTTCGTAACCGAGGAGGCAGGTGACGCAGAGCAGGAACAGCTGGTAGCTCGAACGGCTCACACTCGTGCCAAGCACTGGCGATCCGGCTGTCCCACTGGTTGCACAGCAGGCATGGAAGAGACGATCTGGCTGGCCTTGTTCCTGTGCTCTTCTTCTTCATTACAATTACCCCCGGTGCAAAAGCGGAGCCATCCTGGCGACTTACGACGTGGAGACGAGTGGGTCATAGAATTGTTTCAGGCGGCGCACGTGAACGACATCCCGTCCACGGCGGCGCTTGTCGGATGTCGATGTAAGCGGCTCGATGACATAGTTGACGGGAGAGGTCCGTTCGACGATGCGGTATGGTCCATCATACTGCGAGAGAAGTTTTGTCGAAAGTCCAGGCGTGGTAGAAGGCACGGACAACAAGGCAAGGGTGCCGGGAGCGAAGTTCGGATTCGTAGCGTCGCCATCACGATTGGCTTTTTGTCGTTGTTGGTCAGCGGAGGTGAACTTTCGGGCTAATTGACGGCATTCCTCGGCGTATCGGGCGATGGCTGAAACGGGAGCACATTCTGACGCGTCTGGTGTATAAGGCAAAACCGTATCGATGGTATGGGAAGGATCGCGACCGTAGAGAAGAAAGTATGGAGAAAATCCTGTGGTACTTTGTGTAGCCGTATTATATGCGTACGTGACAAATGGGTGGATGATGTCCCAGTTTGTATGCTCCAATGAAACGTACATGGCGAGCATATCACCAAGGGTGCGATTGAAACGCTCTGTAAGTCCGTTAGTTTGAGGATGGTACGCCGTGGTAGTCCGGTGAACTATGCGGCATTGAGCAAGCAGAGCTTCAACCACCTGCGACAGAAACACACGGCCTCTATCACTCAGCCGCTCCCGAGGTGGGCCATGACGAAGAATGAAACGATGGAGCAGAAAGGATGCAACGTCACTGGCGGTCGCTGCAGGTAGAGCAGCGGTTTCGGCATAGCATGTAAGGTGGTCAACTGCGACAATAATCCATCGTTTTCCAGCGGGTGTTAGTGGTAGCGGCCCGTACAGGTCAATTCCCACACGGTCGAAGGCACGAGCAGGGCACGGAAGCGGCTGCAATAATCCGTGGGCTGGATGAGGCGGAGATTTGCGGCGTTGGCATTGCGGGCACGAGCGGACAAACTTTTGGACAAAAGTAAACATTCCGCGCCAGTAGTAACGTTGCCGCAGGCGCTCATACGTCTTCAAAACGCCTGCGTGTGCACATTGTGGGTCAGTATGGAAAGACGCGCTCATGTCGGAACGCAAAGTCTTAGGGATAACCAGGAGCCACTGGCGACCATCGGGCTGGTAGTTCCGTCGATACAAGAGTTTATCCCGGACAGCAAAATGGACAGCCTGGCGACGCAGGGAGCGGGAGATGGGAGATGCAGGCGAGCCAGAAAGGAGATCCAAACGAGAGGCCACCCAAGGATCCTTGCGTTGTTCTGATGCGAACGTGTCGATGTCGACCGAGGATACCGCCTCAATGGTGGAGAGGGAGGCCGCGTCGGCAGGCAGCGGAGAGCGGGACAGAGCGTCAGCGTCAGTGTGCTTGCGACCGGAGCGGTATATGACGTGTATGTCGTATTCTTGAATGCGCAGAGCCCAACGGGCAAGGCGTCCAGACGGGTCTTTTAAAGAGGATAACCAACAAAGGGCGTGATGGTCAGTAACCACATTGAAAGGCCTGCCGTATACATAGGGCCGAAACTTCCCGAGTGCCCAAACGATGGCCAGGCATTCTTTTTCAGTGACGCTGTAATTGCGTTCCGCTTTGGTCAGCGCACGACTGGCGTAAGCAACGACGTACTCGGAGTAGCCAGACTTGCGCTGCGCAAGGACAGCGCCAAGGCCAATACCACTGGCATCGGTATGCACTTCAGTTGGGGCGGTGGGGTCGAAGTGTCGCAGTATAGGCGGAGACGTCAGGAGACGGCGTAAGGTCACGAACGCGGTGTCGCATGCAGGAGACCAGGAGGAGAGGTCGTTGGCGCCACTTAAGAGTTGTGTCAGAGGTGATATTATCGAGGCAAAATTGCGAACAAAGCGCCTGAAGTAAGAACAGAGGCCGATGAAGGCGCGGAGGTCTTTGAGTGTCTTTGGTTTCGGAAATTCTGCCACGGCGCGAAGTTTTGATGGGTCGGGGCAAATGCCGTCTTGTGATACGACGTGACCCAGAATCATGAGCTTGCGCGCGGCGAACTGGCACTTTTTCAGGTTCAGTTGCAGGCCTGCGTTGGTCAAGGACGTCAACACTTGCCTAAGGCGAAGAAGATGCGTGCTGAAATCAGGGGCGAACACAACGATGTCGTCGAGATAGCACAAACACGTGCTCCATTTCAGGCCGCGCAAGATATTGTCCATCATTCGTTCAAAGGTAGCAGGCGCATTGCATAGGCCAAATGGCATCACATTAAATTCGTATAAACCATCCGGTGTAATGAATGCAGTTTTAGGGCGATCAAATGCTGACATCGGGACCTGCCAGTAGCCCGAGCGTAAATCCAATGAAGAGAAGAATTGAGCGCCTTGCAAGCTGTCCAGAGCGTTGTCAATGCGTGGTAGAGGGTAGACGTCTTTTCGCATTATCTTATTAAGACGGCTATAATCGATGCAGAACCGAATAGAACCATCTTTTTTTGTGACGAGAACCACCGGTGATGCCCACAGGCTATTGGAAGGTCGAATGACGCCGCGCTGAAGCATGTCGTCCACGTGATCACTGATCACCTGACGTATCCGTACGGGCGCTGCCGCAATGGCGCGTTGGAGCCAGTGTCGATGTGGTGGCTGACGGTTGACGTGCGACCCAGAGTAGGCTGAGCGACATCAAAAGAAGAACGGAACTGGGCAAGCAGGTGAAGAAGCTGGGAGTGCTGCTCGGAAGTAAGGTCATCGGCAATGAAAGGTGTGAATAAGTCAGGTGATGGCGGAGCAGAAGTGGAAAGTGCACATCAGTCAGTGAGCTCATACAAAGCATCCGGCACGTCGGTTATAAACATGTCATCAAGAGTCTGAACATGGCCAAGCGCTTCACCGCAAAGAGCCATCAGGGCTGTAGGAAGCGGATTGCAGACAACGATGGCGCTAAAACCGGCTGAAATGTCAAGCGCGGCGAAAGGGAGGGGAACGCCTTTGCGGGTCATGAAGAGTTCCGAAGGAGTGAAGAGGACAGCGCCTTCAGAGACAGCGCCACAGAAGACGGGAACAACGGCAGACGAGTACGGTGGTATGGCGATGTCTTCCCGAAGGACTATCTTAGCGGGAAGAGATGTGGCGCCGACGAGGGGTACGTCACACAGAGGCGATAATTCGACTTCAGCACGTGCACAATTGATGACGGCGTTATTTCGCGAAAGAAAGTCCCACCCAAGTATCACGTCGTGAGAGCAGGACTGAAGAACCACAAACTCCACAATGTAGAGAACGCCCTGAATAACAACTCTAGCTGTGCAAGCTGCTGAAGGCTGCACTGGCTGGGCGCTTGCTGTGCGAAGAGAAAACCCAGAATGTGGCGTCGTAACTTTTCGTAAGGCGCGAGAGAGGCGTTCGTTTAGGACAGACACGGCTGCTCCAGTATCAATTAGCGCAACGGTAGGGAGGCCGTCCACAGTCAGATCGACAACGTTCGAAGGCGACAATGGAGGACTTGTACAGATCGATGGCGACGCAGTTCTTGCCTCCTGAACTGCGGCGCTTAGTTTTCCTCTTGCGTGGGTGAAGGGCGCCGACGCAAGGGGGATAAGGAGCGGCGACGCGGGGAAGGCGAACGACGTGGAAGGACTGGGCGCTCGGCTGGTGGCCTGTTCGACTGCCGACTAAGATAAGTGTCTTGAAAAGGTTGCACGTTGACGTAGGGAGGCGACTGCACCAACCCATCAGAGTGCAGCATGCGGCGGCGGCAGAGTCGTGCAACATGGCCGGGAATACCGCAGGCATAACATATGGGCCTGTTGTCTTGTGTGCGCCAAGGATTAGCAAACGCAGGAGCAGGTCGATGAACGAGATGACGAACGGGTGGTAGCGGCCGTGGATGTAGCGCAACGAGTGGTTGACGAGGAGGCTGCGCGGCGACGGATGCGTAAGTAGGTGGCGCGGCGCCAGGGTACAGCTGATGCTGCATTGGTAGAGCCTCAGCAACTTGAGGCTGCGCGGTGACGGTCGCGTAGGTAAGTGGCGCGGCGACAGGGTACTGCTGATGCTGCATAGGTAGGGCCTCAGCAACTTGCTCTTCAATAACCCGCCGGAGCGTAGGGGCGAGCTGTGTAGGAGGCTGTGAAGGCAGCGGCTGCTGTTGGGGTAGCTCAGCAAAGGGCATTAGAGAGAGCTGACGTGCAATTTCCTCCCGCACGAAAGCTTGGATTTGTTTGAGCAGGGGGGAGCGATCAGGGAGGACGGTCATGGAAGAGAGGGCCTCGTCAGCCACTGAGGGGCGCCTGGTCAAAGCGCGTTGCCGTCTCAACTCGTCGTAGCTTTGGCACAAGTTTATGAGCTCTGCTACGGTGCGCGGACTCTTGGCGATCAACATTTGAAAAATGTCATCGGCGATGCCCTTCAAAATGTGCTTTAATTTCTCATTTTCGGGCATAGAAGCATCCACACGTTTGCACAGGTCGAGAACCTCTTCGATGTGACAGGTGAATGTTTCACCGGGTTGTTGCGCTCGCTGTCGTAACCGCTGCTCGGCGCGCAACTTGTGGACGGCAGGGCGACCGAAAACTGCAGCGAAACTGGTCTTGAACGCGGACCAGGACTGAAAGTCGGCTTCGTGATTCTTAAGCCACAGGTGAGCCACTCCCGCTCGGTAGAATATGACGGCATTTAACTTGGCAGTATCATCCCATCGATTGTGCAAGCTCACCCGTTCGTACGTAGCCAACCAGTCATTGACGTCCTGTTCGTCCGTACCCCTGAAAACCGCTGGATGGCGTTGCGGGACAGCGCCAGAGCAGGCAACGGGGGGTGGCGACGGCGTCGGCTGGCGAGAGTCAGGCATGACGGGAGGCAGAGTCCGAGACCGGAGTTCCAGGGTGTAGATGTTCTTGAGTACCCCGCACCTTCCACCAATTGTAATGGGTGCACTGAACAGTTCCGATCGTAACGTCTCTTCGTAAGCGAGGAGGCAGGTGACGCAGAGCAGGAACAGCTGGTAGCTCGAACGGCTCACACTCGTGCCAAGCACTGGCGATCCGGCTGGCCCACTGGTTGCACAGCAGGCATGGAAGAGACGATCTGGCTGGCCTTGTTCCTGTGCTCTTCTTCTTCATTACAATGCGTATTCTCGAACCGCGCATTGTTTACCCATGTACTTGCAACTTTATAAATGTGGTTACACTGTTTTGGGGCGCTATAATGTAAAGCTATGGCGCTATAACGTAAAACTATTCCAAACTTTTCCTATTCCAATTCTGCAATCAGCCCTCCGCGATTGGTCAAAAACGTTTTTAGGACCACCCCCACTTCACCTGACTGTCACGCAACGTCATGAACACCGCAATAGCTCCACGTCTGCTATGACGTGTACACCCTGATTATGCGGGATTTTACCCAACCAAATGAAAAGTTACTTCTGATTCGAGGCCTTTTCGCCATTAGTCATGAGTTTTCGGGCCGCACCCACTTCACCTGCTTGTCACGCAAGGTCACAAAACCGCAAAAACTCAGCGCGTCAAAGTGACGTGTCCGCGTTAAAGATGTATTAATATGCCGAACAAAACTGAATTTTCTTCAGAATAGGCGCAGGCTGCCCCGTTCCGAAAGGAATAAAAGATGGCTGCCGCCGATCACTCAGACACTGGCTACTCGCACCTGCCGGAGAGCATGGGTTTATTTGTGTACAATAAAACGTTTTGCGTAGCCGTGTAGCATATTTGAGCACTTTCGGTACATTTACGACCTAGTTCTGCCCACTCTTCTTTTCTAAGGGTCCGGTTTAGCGGCATTTCTGACTGTCCGTTGCACGCCGCCGCGATATTAGAGTAGCCGCCGCAAGAAAAGTAAGGGAAAGTTGGCCAATCGCAGAGGCCGGCCCCTCTCTCTTGAATCTGGTTATCTATTATCAGTGCGCTGGCTCGGCCCCATCGGAACCCTCTCCACTTGACCGTGCTCCTCGCCTCTTGTCAGTGAATTAGATAAGAAAAACCGCTGAATGTAGGCAATGTTAATCGTTTCCAAAGCAAACAAAAGTGACCTGCTATAAAAGAGGAGAGGGATTGATTGGGCTGTTCAGGCAACGCTGCGGGTCACCGACCGATGCTTGCATCTGCGGTTATGTAAATTTGACGTCAGGACATTGGAATAAAAATAGATTGGAATAGTTTTACGTTATAGGGCCCCTGCGTCGCTTCCGGCTGGGTTTTGCATAAGCGAACAAATTCATGTGTCGGATGAACTTTGCAGATGACGCTAGCTGTGATTTTGTTCCCCAGGCAAATATCATCGTTCGGCTCCCACTCACTACTGTACACCCCATGCTGCAGACATCAATAGTTAATTGTGCTACACCATTTTTCTCACTTAGAAAAACGCCTCTTTCTCTACCGCAGTGACTTGCCACTTGCAATAACAGGCACGGCAAAAGCAAGATTTGCGGGCTGTCAAGAAAGTTGGAGGCTGAAATTATAAGGATATTAAATAGACCTAAGTTTGACAGCCTGTACCATGTTGTACTACGAACAGGCATACATTGGACGCAGTGTACGTCATAAATAAGTGATTACTTATGACGACTACCAGAAAACTGCCTTAGAGCTTGACAAGGGACTGTGTCCTTTCGACAGTTTTTTCTGGAGTCGAGTGGCCGAGTTTTTGTGGAGTTGGTGTTAGTAAGAAGGCGAGAAAGAACCTATTCATATTTCGAAAGCAGAGTGCTCATTAGTTGTCTAATCCAGGGCGAACTGAACAAAATGAGAAATTCTTACAGTGACGAGAACGCCATAATCATCCGCATAATTCTGGGCAATAATAGGAGAGGTAAAGATATAATAATGGAATAAAAGATTTCAGAAATACATAGATTTTGTCCAACTCGCAGTATTACATTTACAGCATCTTTAACGCTCCGATCGAAAGAACGCTGTTCAGCATGAGTGCGGAAAAAAAAGAAAAACAGGAAAAGGTTGCAGTTTTGTGTGAAAGGCGTAATATTTATAGCGATACTACAGTATTAGACAACTGCACTATGCAAGATTCGAAGATTGATCGTCCCTATAAATTGCAGTAAATATTCGCTTACTAATAGCAAGCATGGTGTCCCGTGCCGTACGGGCAAACATGAACAGATCTCACTTGATGACCCCGAACACTCGCTGTCCCAACGCTGTCCGGAAGAAGAGCGGCAGCAGCGTCGAGGCGGATTCCCTTTCGCGCTTTCCCTCGCTTCGTCGTGAACTAGGCGCACGAGAACATAGCGCGCTCACAAAGCCATCAGCCATCACGGCCCGCCTATAATTTGTACCTACCACAGATCACTTCTGAGATAGGGCGTGCGTGGTCGCGCTCAGTATAGCGCCAAGTGCAACCGCGGCCGTGCAGGAAGACGAGGCGGCGCTCGCACCGGCCCCCTCCCCCTTCCTAGCGCGCTCAAGGAGACGTCGCGCATCTAGCCACCATCCTGCCGGGCTCGAAATTCGAACGTTTTCGCTCGCACCTACAGAGTATGGCACGAGGCAGTTCCAAAATTGGAGGGTGGTTCCAAAATTTCGGAAATTCGCCTGGAGTGTTCATATTATTGGTATCGCAATAAAAAAACAGGAAAAACTAAAGGTAAAAACCTGCAAATTGTCCTTTTAAACCAGTGTGACTGGTCGGAACTGTCAGTGTGAGTGTCAGTGTGAGACAAAACAAATGATACTCCACTCAAAGGAAATGTATTGGTCAAAAACGTTTGTTTGATTTTATGAGTTACTTAGTGAGGTTAGAAGAACTGGTGAGGCTTATACAATGCTTACTAACGGCCATGTTGTCTGCTATAGAGCTCTCCTAGATAAAAAGCAATGCGAGTTAGGATTCCTAATCCATAAAGACATAGCGGAGCGGGCAACATTGACGAATTCTACAGCAATAATGAGAGGGTAGCAGTAGTCGTAATAAAGCTTAATAAAATGAATAGATTAAAAGCAGTACAAGCCTAAGCTCCAACATCCAGTCATGATGATGATGAAGTAGATCAGTTTTATGAAGATGTTGAATTAGTGATGAGAAAAGTGCAAACTCAGTGTACTGTAGTAATCGGCGATTTCAATGCAAAAGTGGGGAAAAAGCAGGCTGGTGAACAAGCAATCGGCAACTACGGCGTGGATTCTAGGAAGGCTAGAGGCGAGATGTTGACAGAATTCGCGCAAAGGTATAAGCTAGGGATAATGACCACCTTCTACAGGAAGCGTAGCAACAGAAAATGAACCTAGAAAAACCTTGATTGTGAAACAAGAACTGCAATAGATTTCATACTTTCTGCCGGTGCCCGCCTGGTGCAGGATGTTGGTGTTAGGTAGGGTAAAGTGCAGTGGTCATAGGTTAGTGAGGTCTATTATTCACCTCAATTTGGAGAGAGAAAGAGTAAATTTGGTCAGGAAGAAACAGGCCAACCAAGATGCAGTAAGGGTGTAGATGTAGAAGGGATAGGTAGGGTAAAGTGCAATGATCATAGGTCAGTGAGGGCTTGGTTTCACCTCAACTTGAACAGTGAAAGAGTAAAATTGGTCAAGAAAAAACAGGTCAGCTTAGAGGCTTACCTGTTTTAGGTAGAAGGTAGGAGCAGACAAATTCAGGCTGGTACTTACAAACAAATATGCAGCCTTACAAAAGAGAGATGAAGACGACATAGAGGTAAGGAATGAAACCGTAACCAGGCTGTCTTCAGAAGCAGCAATTGAAGGGGGAGGTAAGGCACCAAGGCAACCAGTAGGCAAGCTGTCCCAAGTAACAAAGAACCTAATAAAGAAACGACAAAAAATGAAAATGTCCAGCTCAAGAGCTCAATTCGTGGAACTGCCAAACGGAGCAACAATAATAAAGTAAGGGATATTCGAAAATATATCGTGAGAAACACTGATGAAGGACTAAAAGATGGACGCAGCATGAAATCAGTGAGAAGAAAACTTGGCATAGGACAAACCAAGATGTATGGACTTAAAGATAAGCAGGATAATATCATCAGCAATCTCGAAGGTATACTAAAAGCAGCGTAAAAATACTATACTGACCTGTGCAGTACCCAGAGGAGCCACGACACCTCCATTCGAAGTAGTAACGAACAGTATATGCAGTCTCCTCCTATAGCTAGCGATGAGGTTAGAATGGCCTTGCAAGACATGAAACGGGGAAGAGCGCCAGAATAAGATGGAATAAGAGTCGATTTAATCAAAGAGGGAGGAGACAAAATGCTTGAGAAACTGGCTGCCTTCTATACGAGCTTTCTGTCGGCTTCAAAGGTCCCTGAAAACTGGAAGAATGCAAACATTATACTGATCCACAAAAAGGGAGAAGTTAAAGAACTGAAAAATTATCGATCCATTGCCGATATAAAATATTGTATAAAATTGCATAAAATATTCACCAAGATAATTTCAAATAAAATAAGGGCAACACTGGACTTCAGTCAACCAAGGGAACCGGCTGGCTTCAAGAAGGGATGCTCTACACATCCATTCATGTCATTATTCAGGTTATCCAGAAATCAGCAGAGCACAACAAGCCTCTCAATGTGGCTTTCATAGATTACGAAAAGGCATTTGATTCAGTTGAAATACCAGTGGTCATAGCGGTAGTACGTAATATAGAAGTGCAGGATACTTACGTAAATATCTTAGAAATTATCAACAGAGACTCCACAGCCAACTTAATTCTACACAAGAATAGTAGGAAGATACCTATTACGAAAGAGGTCAGACAAGGAGACACAATCTCTCCAATGCTATTCGCTGCGTGGTTGGAAGAAATATTCAAGCTATTAAACTGGGAAGGCTTAGAAGTGAGGATCAACGGTGAATATCCCAACAACCTTCGGTTTGCAGATGACATTGGCCTATTCAGCAACACTGGGGACGAGTTACAACAAATGATTGAGGACCTTAACAGAGAGAATGTAAGAGCGGGGTTGAACATTATTATGCAGAAGACACAGATAATTATCAATAGCCGGGAAAGGGGAAAGGAACAAGAGTTCAGGATCGCCAATCAGCCTTTAGAATCTGTGAAGGAGTACGTTTACCTAGGTCAATTACTCTCACGGGACCCTGATCAAGGGAAGGAAATCTACAGAAGAATAAAAATGGGTTGGAGCGCATACGGCAGACACTATCAGTTCGTGACTGGAAACTTAATATTATCATTGAAAAGAAAGGTGTACAATCAATCCATTTGACAGGTGCTTACATTTGGGACAGAAACTTGGAGACTGACAAAGAAGCTTGAGAAAAAGGACCGGGCAAAGAGCGATGTAACGAAGAATGTTATGCGTAACCTGAAGCGACAGAAAGAGAGCGGTTTGTATCAGAGAGCAAATGAGGATAGCCGATGTTCTTATTGACATTAGGAGAAAAAAATCGAGCTGGGTAAGTCATGTAATGCGTAGGCTAGATAACCGGTGGACCATTAGGGTTACACAATGGGTGCGAAGCGATCGGGAAGCGCAGTCGAGGACAGCAGAAGACTTGGCGGGGCGACGAAATGAGGAAATTCGCGGGCGCTAGTTAGAATCAGTTGGCGCAGGACAGGGGTAATTCGAGATCGCAGGGAAATGACGATGATGATGATGATGATGATGATGATGATGATGATGATTTCTGCTTTCGTTGCATGTTCGTTACGGTCATACAAGACAGTACATACATTTAAATTAGATAATTAGATAATTATCACTTATTGCTTATTGGGCCTTCTACTTTGTTAGCATACTCGAAGAGCGATGGTGTCAATTTATGCCATTGGAATTCTCAGAACATTATCGCAGAAGAGATTTTGTTACATTCTAGTTTCCTTACAGGTGGAAGCGAAACCCAACGGAGTTCCTGAATGCATGAATTTGAGCCATAAAGATTCTTTGATAAACGCAATATATGACGTAAACTTATGAAGCCTAATTTATTAGTAAAGGTTGTATTTTTAATTATTTAATGGTATTGGTTAGGTTTCATAGCCGGTATTCATTATTAACATTCCTTCTGTTTTGAATTATGTAGATAGGCGTTTGAGTTTTGTAGTTATGCGTAGGATGCAACGTAGGGTGAAGTTGAAGGCAGCGGGATCGATAATATGGGCGCTGCGTCCAAGCAGTGTAATCGCTAGGATTACGCGGCAAAAGGCCCGTGCTGCGAGGTGCCTGAGCCTCGTCGGTTAAAATGCAGGGCAAACCCACAGCAGGTGGTGGATGTCGGCTTCAGCATCGCGTGACTTGCAGACTGGACACCTCGGACGGGAATATTACTGGCGAAAGTGCGACAACTTCCGTGTCACGGCAGGAGTCAGGGCAACAACAACACGGATCCTGCAACCTCTGCTGCACGGGTAAGACCGCAGGGGAGGAGAGGGGGGGATACCGCCTACGGAGGTATCAGAGCACGTGTGCGGCGCCGGAGGGGCTCCTTTCTTGTTAAAGAAAGGGTGGCAGCATCTAGATGAATGAGCTGAGGTAGGGACGATGTACAGGTCTCGAAACATGTCGCAGAATCCGCACGGCTTTGGAAGCTTAGAAGGTCGCGTGGGATCCACTCGATAGGTATTTGCTGCGGGATGCGTGCCGCCAGAACATGGATCTGCTGACATATTTCAGGGCTGCGACTGACGCGTCGCAGGAACCGCGTCACCTGTAGGGCATCGGTGTGAATGACGATGCGGGCCGTAGGGACCATGGGAAGGGCGGCCACAGGGCACAGCACTTTCCCAACAGCAAGGAGCTCAGCACAGAACGACGAAGGAGGCTCCTCGATTTGAAACCGGGACGTGTTATTCAGGGCAGGTGCGCAAAGGCAATAAAGTGCAGTGGTCGTTTCACAGTCCTGGATGCTTGCACTAACGTAAATCACGATGGAGCAAAGTGGCAGATGGGCGTCTTGAGCTGTAATTCGGTCACGAAGCGCCGCCGCGTGAGGTGATGTTGGGCGACGTATGTCTGTTGGCTTGTTATCGCTCAGCTGCACAAAACTCCAGGGAGGAAGAACTGGCGATGGCGGTGGTAGAAGGGAGTGCGAGAAAGCGTAAGCCCTGAGAGCACAAGTTGCGTGCGAAAGGCTGGCCTTACGAGGAAGATTTAACTCGGGTGCTCCTATTTAAATACACGTAAAAGGAGAATTCGTTTTTCTCGGCAACCACTGCAGGAAATGTGACGAGCTTTCTTGCATTTTAAAAGAAAAGCTTAAAATCTAGTGACTGTATGTTTCGAATTTTTATTTATGTTGTGAATTTTTTATTAAAGATTGGCAACAATCCTAAATTTTGAGTAAACGAAACTATCAAGTTTGCGACCCTTCAACTCAGCAATGAAAAGTGATATCACAATTATGTGAATAGCATCTAAAGCGGACAGAATTCATACATTTCACATGAATCTGGAACAGTTACTGATATGGAAATACAGCTTTTGCAGAACCCTAGCACACAACCAGTGGCGCAGCCAGAAATTTAGCTCGAAGGGGGGAGGGAGGAGGGGGGTAGGCTCACGTTGCAGCTCAGCCTCCTCTTTAAAAAGAAGCTTTAGCTCGGGTGCTCGTATCTAAATATATGTAGTAGGAGAATTCGTTTTTCTCGGCAACCACTGCACCAAATTTGACGAGGTTTGTTGCATTTAAAAGAAAAACTTAAATTGTAGTGACAGGTGGTTCTTAATTTTTCATTTAGGTTGTCAATTTTTTATTAAAAATTGCCATAAATTGCAAATTTTCAAAAAACGAAACTATCAAGCTTAAAACTATGTAACTCAACAAGGAAAAATGATATCAAATTTCTGTGAAATGCATCTAATAGTACATATACAGCGGACAATATTGACTAGTTATACATGATTCTAAAAAATAATAGTATTACGGAAATATGTCTTTTGCAGAACCCTTGTACACAACGTAACCAATTCACGCAAGATACCAATTGACGTACGAAGTTTGTACGCATTAACTGTTATAACAGATGCTGTTTAGAGAACCGCAATATCTGTTCTTGATGCAGAGATATTAGTTTGTAAACGTCGTGCTTCTATATCTTTCGAACTTTCGAATTTTTCAAAATATTTTAAACAAAATTCAGGCCCTAAATCGAAATTCCATTACCAACAGATTAGATTTACCTTTCTCTTTCAAATGCAACAAAGTTCATTAAAAGTGATCCAGGAGTTATCTCAGAAAAGCGTGTCTGCGTTTTGCATGCCGCGTCAGAGTTGGGCCAGAGCTAAAGCTTCCACATAACAATTTATCCAGGGATCAAATACATGAATTCATGGATCAAATGCATACTGCATTGCCATTGCCAAAGATGCTGCAAACGATTTCTTGAATGCTACGCACTGTCAAAACAAGCAAAATATGTATTTTTTCATAAAGGAATATACCCGTATGTTGCCAAAAACTGTGCCCAAAATTGCGCCCAACATAACTGATATCCATGCTTCCATATTTTTTGTCTATTTAATAAGTAAAGAAAATATCACATGAACTTTAGAACTATATCAGTTTGAAACCAGCAAAGCAGTGCATGCCGTTCATATAAAAAATGTAAAGGCCATGAAATGAACAAGTTGAGGACAAATATGCTAATGAAACTTTGTCATTCAAGAACCTTGTTTACATTCTTGTACATATGCAACGGCCCGTGAAAAATCTCAATGACGCTGTCATCTGTTCCAATATGTTACGCAGGAGCAGTTGTCGCCGGTCGTGTATCGTGAGCAATCGCCCTGAAATTATAGTCGCCACAGATGGCACGTATAAAAAGCATGAGTTCTGCAATGTATACGAGGGCCAGTCAAAGAAAGTGAGCCAATGCGAGCGTATGATAAACGGGGTACTTTATTTAAAAGTAGTCTCCATGAGCAATCAGACTTTTGACCTATTGACTAACGAGTCGTGGGATTCCCGTCTCATTGAATTCGTTGGGTTTCTGCTTAAAAAAGTCTGCAACTGACTCTTTCACGTCATCGTCCGACACGAATCTGGTTCCCTTGAACCATCTTTTCAGTTGCCCCAAAATGTGGAAGTGGCAAGGCTGTAGGTCTGAGCTGTATGGCGGATGTTGCAGCGTTTCCCACTTGAACTTTGCTAGTTTTGTACTAACCACATCAGCGAGTGGTGGAACAAGATGACGCCATTCGACGATTTTCCATGTCGTTTGCTCTTGAATGCGACACGCAGCCGATACGGCGTTTCTCAATATCGGAAACAATTGATACTCTCTCAATATCTGGCAAATTCTATCAGTAATGGCCCCTGACGATCTAAAGAAAAGTCAACAAGACTTTCCCGGCGGAAATGACGGTCTTTGCTTTCTTTGGGGGTGGTGAATTCGAATGTTTCCACTGTAAGCTTTGCCGTCGTGTTTTAGGCTCGTAGTAGTGGCACCATGGTTCGGCCCCGATCCCAATTGCAGACAAGAAGTCGTCACCCTCATTGTCATACCAGATCAGATGAGTCAAGGCAGCGCCGAAATTCTCCGTCTTCTGGCGGTGGTTCAAAATCTTGGGCATCCATTGCGCACACAAGAGCCGATAACCGAGATGTTCATGAATTATGGCGTGAACCGAACCGCGAATGATGTTCACATGCTCTGCAAGTTCATCGATTTTTATCATCCGTTCTTGTCTCATCAGCTCATCAACCTGTGGTATTTTATTAGGGGTGATTGCACGATGGCTTTGGCCCGCTCTTAGCTTGCCTTTGCAACTTTGCAGTCCTTCTTTGAACCGTTTGCTCCAAGGTTTCACGGTAACCAATGAAATGCAATGTTCAACGTACACGGCAGCCATATGGCGACTAATTTCTTTTAAGAAAACACCTTCAGCTGTCAAAAACCTCACAACACCACGCTGCAAAACTTCTGGAACGTCCATTACGTCACGCAACCATGTTCAACGCAGGGTATGAGAGCATTAAAGAACATTTATCCTCATACCTGCGTGTCACTTTTCTGAATGAGAGATGCCTGTGTGCTACGCGCATGCCTCTCAGATAATGAACGGAACCATTATTGCGCGGAGTGGGTTGGCTCACCTTCATTTGACTCGTCCTCGTACATTATGAATTCGAAGATACAATGGGATATACAAATGCGAAGATACAGCTTGATAAAGGGCAAAACACTGTCACTGTAAACAAAGTTCACTGCACGTATACACAAAACCTCGCAACCAGCTATTTAAATATACTTCAATAATCTTCAACAGAGTCTTCAATAAATCTTAAGTTAATAAATCAATAAAGTCTTTAATAAAGTGTTCAATAAATCTACGTACGTAAGGAAAAGTCACTGTATATAATGCATCAAACAAGGCAAATAAACATATTACGCACTCACAGATTCACAGAATCATAGATTCCGCTTCCATTCAATTCACTCCCCCCGATGCACGCGATGAAAGGCGGCGCGCTTGCTCCCCGCTTTTCTCCTTTGAGCACACAAGACTGAGCCACCATCATCGGCTCACCCATTCCACCCCCCACCTACGCTTTCACTCGCACATACAGCACGCGGCGCGCGGTCACGACGTTATCGCCCTCGGACTTCGTACGAAACATGAAGGCGACGGCGACGGCAGGAATGCGCCTGGAGTGTCCATATAATTGCTATCGCAATAATATAATAAGAGTATCCGGCAAATGAAGAGTCCCATGGCCCATTACTTTCCGCAAAAGAAAAAGTAACAAAATCAAACTGTCACCATGCGACTATCGCTGCGCCGAAACAATGTATTCTTTTCTTTTCCTTTTGAGGTGCGAGCCCACCGAAATGAACAAACGCAAAGGAAAGCATGTTGGCCACAATTGAATGCTTTCTTTGGGCACGTAATGTGGCTACCTTAGGAATATCGAAGAAAACGTGAGACGCTTGATGCACCGAGAGCCATACGCTTACTTCTCGGTATCCTACACCGGCGAGACAAGACTTTCCGGAGAGGTTGGGCTGAAGCGAACGCGGTGCAATCCGTCGAGTCCCCACAGTGATGGTGGTGAGCGACTATTGTTCCTTTTTCTAGTCTGTTAGCCAGAAAGCGTCCAAAGCTTTGCAAGGCGAAAATCCACTCGGCCAGAGCAAACCGAACACGCACCGAAGTATGCCGCGCAGTGGTCGGGGCAACACGAGAAAAACGCATGTGATCTGTCAGGCTCTGGCAGCCCGCGGGTAGGGTAGCGAGAACAAAAAAAATTGAATAGGCTCAATGTGTCCTCGCAAATAAAAGTTAAAGTAGAAAAAATAAATAAGAATGTAATTACGTTGGCTGGCTTTAGTGTCTTGACATGGAATCTTTGGCGTAGGGGGAAAAAATGTTGATTTATTTTTTATGTGACATGAAGGCACAAATGAACCACCACTACGTTTCGTCTCATCTGACATCGTTGCATGCTTTGTCAACTTGTCTGATAGTGTGTTGATTTGGCTTGTCTCGTTGTATGTTCCGATGTAAGATTTTAGAAAAGTCAATGCACCTTTGGCGTCGAATGTTTAAAACAACATTAAGCCCACAAAGTTCGGCAATTGAAAATCTAAAGCCCAAATTTGGAAATGTCAATGCACCTTTCGCATCAAAAGTTTATGAGAACTTTATACCCATAAAGTTTCGGAATTGACATTTATGCGCTCCGTAGGTTCCGCGGCGAGCCCATCCGCCATCAAAACGCTCTTGAAACTTAGTGCTCGGATGGGATGCTTGCGTTATGTGACTACCGGTACATGGGCGTTGCCGCGAAATCCAGCACTAGTTCGCAATGGTCGCGGTGAAATAAATTTCGAGCTTGAAAAAGACGTTCTAGACAAAATCAAAAATGATTTCCGGCGCCGGGGGTTGCTTTGGTTGGCGGTGCATGGACGGCATGAAAAAATTTCGGGAGGGGGGGCTAAACCCTCATAAGCCTCCCCCCGCACCTCGCTACGCCCCTGCACACAACGTAACAAATTCACATACGTAAGATATAAATTGACATACAAAATTTGTCCGCTTTAGATGATCTAATGGATGCCGTTTACAGAAACGTGATACCTGTTCTTCATGCAGAGCTATGTTCTAATTTTTGAAAATCGTTTTAACAAAATTCAGGCCCGAAATCGAAATTCCGCTTCCAACAGTCACCAATATTTAACTTTCTCTCTCAAATGCAACCAATCTAATTAAAATCGGTCCAAGGGTTATTTTAGAAAAGCGTTTCAGCGTTTTACATGTATTTGAATAATCCGCGTCGGAGTTGGGCCCGAGCTAAAGCTTCCTCTTGAGCCTGAGAGCATCAGGTCACTGCTGCACCAGCCCCTCTAGTGTTTTCAGCTCTGCATTCTCTTGTAGAACCACGATCGAGGTGATGCGGGAAAGGCAAGTGATGACCCATATTGCCTCGCGATTAACAGCTCCAAGGCGATCCCATTGGGCCCTCGTCAAATTCTGGAATTGGGCTTGATAAACAAGGCGTGGTTGCACTACCGATTTCACCAACTGTCGCGCAACATATGAGCGGGCATCGCCCGTTTTAGGAGCAACGCATCTAATCAGACCCAACATCTGAATGGTCTGCTTTTTAACGCTGGAGAGCCAAGCAGTCCTAATTCCCGACTCGTGGCCCGCCAAACCCATATTTTTTATAGTTGAATATTGTTGAAGTGGGATTCCCGATAGATGAAGACGAGTGGGTGTTCCAGAGAGTTTACACCGGCCCCAGCAGTTAGCGACTGACATGTAAGCTGATTTGCTGACGGAAAGCTTAAGGCCGACCGAAGAAGTGTAAGTCGAAGAGCTTTCTTGAACAAGTGGTTGGCAACACTGCGCTGAGGCGCGTTCCTTCTGTCGCGACAGAGCGCAGGTTTGCATCTGCCGTAGCTGTGGTGACATCACAACTGACGCAACCAGTCAGTCAGCGGTGCGTCCACCACACGCCCTCCTCCTCTTTACCACCCCCGGCTCCACTTTCACTCGATGCTCCGCTTCAGAGTCCAACGATCCAACAACCACAGCGCCAAGTGCCGTCGCGCTCCGTGAAAGCTTCGCTTCAAAAGACATGACGAAGGGTAGTGGCAACCATATATGCAAACCGACAATAAAGCTAGAGAAAGCCTAGGGGAAACATAAATTTATTTTTAACTGCAATTTAGAAATCAAGCCACTTGTTTCCCTTGGTTCTTCTCGCTCATGGTGAAGGGTAACACCACCAAGACGGAGCCTGCAAGCCGCATGTTCTGCCTACAAGCGAGAAACACGGTTCCCGTACTCGATGACGCACTCGTACAAGTATCACCTTTATGATGAAGGTAAAATGCCTAATGAATTTGCCGCCTTAATCTATTACACTTTTCGAACAGTGGTTCACAAGGCTTTCGGAACATGCTAAGCGCCTTCCGAATGATCCCCGAAACGCGCGTGCGTGTACCAATGTTTTGCACAAGAAAATTCACTATTCCGGGTGTTTCAGCGATCACTGAAATTTTTTTAAAGGTTGCATGCGGCAGATAGCCCAATTCTAGTTCATCAGCTGGTCTATCCGAAGACGCGGACATTACGTGCACAAAAAAATTGTAATGCATAATCGACTAATTAACAAGAGTCCCCTGATTACGTTTTAACTAATTACCTTATGGCCCATATTGCAATTTACAAACTCTAGCCGTGGAGTTCGCAAAGCCGAACAACTTGGAACGAATTGTCAGGATGACACTAGTTTCGAGATATTAATTCCCGAACTTTGCGGAGAAATGCATTGGCGTTTCAATTACCTTATTAAGGAATCGTCGTTTTATGCATTCAAGCACAAAAGTAACTGGAATACCAATGCATTTCTCCGCAAAGTTCGGGAATGAATATCTCGAAACACCAGTTTCGAGATAATCATTCCCGAACTTTGCCGAGAAATGCATTGGCGTTTCAATTACCTTATTAAGGAATCGTCGTTTTATGCATTCAAGCACAAAAGTAACTGGAATGCCAATGCATTTCTCCGCAAAGTTCGGGAATGAATATCTCGAAACTGGTGTGCTGAGAATTTGTTCCAAGTGGATATGCCTTGCGAGAGCCACGGCTACAACTTGTAAATTGCAATATGGGCCATAAGGTAATTAGTTAAAAAACATAACCAGCGAATTTCTTTTAATTAGTCGATTATGAATGTCAGTTGTCTGCGCAAGGAGCATCCGCCACTTCAAGTAGACAACCGCATGAACTAGAATTGTGCTATCTGCAACAGGCAACCTTTAAGAATTTTTGAAAACGTTCGCTGAAACACCCTGTATAGCTGCGCGGCAGCATTCTGCGTATACCTTCCATCGATGGGTCGTGGTCTGGCCCATTTGACTGGTCACTTTCATCTAAAACTGTTTAAAGTGCTACAATCACCACCATTCTGCGTTTTTCTGTGTTTATATTCTGCCACCACCAGAAAGCCGTCGCTGACGCCGGAAATCAATCAGCAATCTCGTGCACAGCAGCAGAACGCTATGACCACTGAATCGCAACACCAGTTAGTGCTCAACCTTTATTAGATGTAAGAGAATTACCACAGACTACTGGCTTCAAGTGCTGCTGGTTTATTTAGTTTCAGTTTCTGTATTGCATCTAGCGCTACGGAGCTCGGGCAGTTTTGTCAAAAGCTATCCTTTACGTATTCCTTTGTTCATTTTACTGAACGGTGTAAGTACGCTGCATGCACAGTGCGCGCTCAGGGCAGATGTAAGAAGACTATCGAGCATCTGTCCTTATAAACTCCCCAGCTCGCCTTGGGCAGACTGAAAGATCAATGCCTTACCAAACCTAAGGTTCTGAGATTCAGGCGTCGACTCCCATCTGCCGAAAAATCCCCTCACCATCGCGAAGTACAGGAAGTTCCCTTCAGGAACGGGAAGTTGCCTGCAGTACCTAAAGGCAACGTACTTAAATTTACTAGTTAGTGACGACGCGGCGCCGTGTTTACTCCATACGACTAACTCCTCTTTTACTCGCTGTTTCGGTCATACTCAATTCCCACGCGTAAGGTACCCAATGAAACAAAGTTTATTTAACCTCCCTGCTTTGCCTGCCCCTCTCTCTCGCGTCCGAGTCCGTGTTTCGTAGGCAGTACCATACAGGTGCCGCCACATACAGCGTTTCTGACCTCCGGTGTAATTTTACCTAAATAAAAATCAAGGAAAAGAATAAAGGACCTAGCTTGCAAACAGTGACAGGAAAGGAAAGCACTTCGCAGGATACATGCGCAACTAACCCAGTACAATAATGACAAGAAAACAGGGTGCAGTGCATGTAGAGTCGTAACGCGACCGTGCATGCAGCTGCCGTCATGACTCCAACATGGAATCACTGCTATTTGGCAATAGCACTCGGCTCTTGCGAAATCTAACTGCAGTAATTACGCTGCCACCAGAACAATGCCAACGAGGCAATTTCTTTTTTCTTTACTTTAAAACTAACCTTTCTTTGCGACTACTCCCAGACTTTTCAGAGCGCAGCTTTTGCTGCTTTTAGGTGCTGCTGCTGCTGCTGCTGTCTTGCCGAATAGCTTATTCACAGAACGGCGCTCACATAACAAATCATTCGATATTACTGCGTACCTAGAAGTCGGAGGCTAGCATAATTGAGACTATCTGCTTTAATGGCGCTGTCTAATTTCATAGCACGAGGCCGCGCCGACTTTCGCGGCCACCTGCCTGGGGTGTGGAAGTTGATATCCTTGCCATTTGCTCACCGTGCTAAAAGCGACCGTCTGGACCACGTAGAAACGTTGCCGTTCAGTAAAGTTGACGACAAGATGGAGCTCCTGGGGTCCAATCTGCCTGTTTACGTATGCGCATAGTATGGCGTCATGAGTACTACATGATTAAAGTATAGCACGGGGACAATGACCGAGCGAGCCGGCATAGGCGCTGCCGGGCACCACTGGCTAGGTTCCTCGCTGGGATCGCGGGTAACCGTGTCGATGCCAAAATACCGGCGCAGTAGCTTTTGTGAGAGGCCACGGTGACGAATTCGACGCCCAGACCCACACCTAGTCGCTGGGAGTGTAGTGTACGTCGCGTCAGCCCTCTTTGTATCGAAGGACGTCGGTACGCTGTTGGCTCTGGATGCGATCCCGAGCAAATCGGCGCGCTTCTTCGGCTCTTGGCAAGATTTATTCCACGTGATCGTGGTCGTGATATTTCATCAGTCGCAGCTGGCATGGCACCGAGTGTTGACGCGATGCGGCCTCCGTATCGACCCGTTTCACCGGTTACTTCGCTCATTATGAACAGATGGCGCGTTGAAACCTCGAGAACCACCGCGTACAGCCTCCGCGTCAGTTCGATTTCAGGTCGCGCTCCGAGAGGGGTGGAATGCAAAAATGCTCCTGCAAGCCTGAAAATGGGTGTTGAAAAACTCCACATGGTCGACAATGAATCCGGAGCCACAGCACTAACGCATCCCCCATAACTGGCTGTGCAATTTGAAGACGCTAAAGCCCAAACTTTGTTATAATAAGTTGTCTAAATATGCTTAAACATAAGGGGCTTCACTTGCCAAAACCATGATCAAATTATGAGGCACGCCGTAGTGAGGTTCTCCGGAAATTTACTCCACCTGGGATTCTTCAACGTGCACCGAAATTTAAGCACACGGGTGTTTTCGCATTTCGCCCACAACGACATGCGGCCGCCGTGGCCGGGATTCGATCCCGCCTAGTGCTTAGCAGCCCAACACTACAGCCACTAAGCAACCGCGGCGGGTGCTAAACATGATGTACGCGTACACTTTGGAGTAAGTCAGTATAACTTGTTTTTGGGGGATTTGGTTCACATTTCATGAAGCCCTGGCAGCGCAATTAAAACAAAGAACAGGAGAACCAGACACTACGTCGATACCGCTGTCATCTGATACCACTGTAGTGTGAGAAGGCCTATATAGGTCAAACCAGCCGGTGCGTTAACGACCGAGCGCGAGAGCACGAACCTTCGATTAAGGATAAAGACTGCGTGCGTCTATGTATAGCCGCAAATTGCTTGGCCTGCAAGTGTGAACCATGGTTTCCCGAGATAAATATTTTGGATGGATGAAATTAAACTGTTCTGCAGGTTTAACTTTTTGAGGCTTTCCGTATCAGAAAAAGAGGCACGGAATGAGTCAGAGAGAAGCCTGTCTCTCTATTCTAGGGGCTTGCGAATAGTGATTTTCGAGACAGAATTGTATACGAATCGAATTCTGCCAGAATTGAATCGAATCGAATATCGAATAACTTTCCAATAGATTTCGAACAATGAATAGCGTTATCGCACTTAATATTGCAGTACGTTGACTTTCCAGTATTCTTTAAGTTCGCAGGTTTCTGTCATCACATAGGTTATGAAGCGTTGTTTATTGAAACTACAATGAAGCATTAAGAGAAAACTAGTTTCTTCGCATGCCCATAGCTCTTTATGGAGTGTGAATGATCACTGTGTAGCCTGTAAATTATGGCTACCTAAGTGACGTAGCCTGGTCCACTACACTAGCTCTCATGTTTTATATATCCACTATGCCCGCGGGAGTGAACATTACTATAGATGTTACTCAAATAATTATGTTAATCTTAACGTTTAGAAATGGACCTTTCAAAATATTCCAAAAGTATTCGAAAAATATTCGCATTTACGAGTGGTTGACACTATTCGATTCGTTATTCGAAAGTTTCGTATATTCTTGCACCCATTGTCCGTTCGGAAGCGAGATCTGGTTTTTAGATTCTTTTCCTTTGCCGTGATTAACGTTTGCACATGCGTAGTATTCCGTACATTTCTTTTCCTACTCGCCGGCGGGAACAAAAAATAAATAAGTTGTGAGTGTAGCACCCGTGGTGTCTGGTCCCCTGTTTTTTTTAAATTTTTTTTCGTAACTGCGCTGCAAAGCCTTAATCAAATTTCCGTAAGGTTGCTTCCTAGTTAGAGAAATGACAATTGTGTCATTCTCACACGAATCTGTGTAATAAAAGCCTATATTCTTGCAGTGTTTTATGTTCACTATGGAGAAGTATCGGAAAAAGATGTAACACTCGTTAATGGCGTTCTGTTAATCGTGCTCTGCTGTACCAACTGTCCTCGCCGGTTTTCGTTCTCCCTGTTTCTACCCTCGCATGTTAAGGTGGGACACTTTTTCTGGCATGCTATGCGGCCTTTCATTCCGAAGCCTCTTCAGTGCCGCAAATGCATGAAACTGGGACACGTGAGCAGAGTCTACGAAAACCAGGCAGCATGCCCTTCCTCATGCAGCCAGTCTTTGTCTGCACAAGGAAAAAAAAGGAACTGAAAAATTAACAGTTCTCACACGTGTACAGGAAACTTGCACTTCGTGACCAGTGCGAGTTTTTGACAATTTTTTCAAGTCGGAGTTGGAAAAATTGTACACAGCATTGCGCACAGCAATCAGGTAGGTATTGTTGGCAGTATAATAGCGCTGCCACGCATTAGACGAGGCTCTCAGCTTAGCAGCGCGAAAGAAAAAAAAAACGCTTGCCTTCTAATCTCTTTAGCGCGCTAATGTACCACGTTTTTTGGTGGTTTTTCAGGGAAAGTAATTTTATGAATGACTTCGTTGGCAAAGTCCTGTATTTTGCATTTGAATACCTCCCAACTCTCCTGGAGAGGCATGCTGTAAAATTGGGCTTCAATAATGAAAAAAAAATCTAAGCTTGTCGTTAATCACGTCGTAGTTAGCCTTTTCATAGAGAAGGATTGTTTTTTAACGTTTTTTTGCGGCGTTCAGCGCAAAACAAGAAGTGGGCCTTGATACCTTTGTGATCACTAATTTCTTGAAGGTACCTGATATAGGATAAACTCTCGGGATTCGTAGCTAGAATAAGATCCAAAATATTAGCACTAAAAAAATTAAATTATGGGGTTTTACGTGCCAAAACCACGATCTGATTATGAGGTACGCCGTAGTGGGGGACTGCGGAAATTTAGACCACCTGAGGTTCTTTAACGTGCACCTAAATCTAAGTACACGGGTGTTTTCGCATTTCGCCCCCATCGAAATGCGGCCGCCGTGGCCGGGATTCGATCCCGCGAAAGATATTAGCACTGTCGCCGGCCACACGCGTTGGTTTCTTTACTAACTGAGAGAGATTGGCATTCACACGTACTTCTACAAAATCAGTTGATTCTCTTTGATTCGTACGTGAGGGACCTAGTTTCTGCCAGTCGATGCCGGGATAATTGAAATCTCCGAATAGTAAGATATATGAATTGGGGTGTGCTGTACAGAGATCACTGAGAATATTGTTAAGCTTACTTGAAATGTTAGCTGAAGTATGCGGAGCCCTGTAGCAAACACCAAGTAAAATGGATTGCACCGATGAGCGAAAGATAAGCAATAACATTTCCAGACCGGAGACGATGTCTATTGGTGAGCACGATAAATCAAAGCCCCCAGCAATTAAGACACCGCCCCCTCGAGTGCATCTGCGGTCTAATGAATACATTGTTGCGCCAAAGAAGAAAAATAAAGACTTGGGAGGGAGAGTACGAAACGACAGATTGAGCGCTGAACTTTAACTGATTTTATTCTTACAGCAGGGCAGGGGAATGTCTCGTTTCGTACTCTCCCTTACAAGCCTTTATTTTTCTTTTTTGGCGCAACAATGTATTCCTTAGATCCCAGCGAACTCGCCCAGCAACAAGTTCTACTCATTTGCGGTCATTTCTGAAAACTTGGAAACCCGCTAAGTCAGAAAGTACTTCTATGTCAGTGACATCTAGGATAAGCCACGTTTCGGTTAGTATCAATATATTGCTGTTTGAGGAAATCATGATGTTAGAGACCAGTTCACGCTTAGGTAGGAAACTGTGAATATTTCTGAATATGACCTATAATGAAAGATTATTTCTTGGCATGGTTTACGGGTGTGTAACCACATTTTTCCGGGCAGACGATTGCTATGCGACTTCTTTTACCGTTTGAGATACGCTCTCAAACACGTAGCGCTTCGCTCCGATGTGTAGAGTTTTTTAGCGCAGATTAAATGGGGCAGATTGCTTCCTGGCAAATACAATGCTGTGGCTGCGAGCAATTTGAACTGCACGAGAAAAAGCTTGACCAATACTATAATTGCTACCTTTTAGTTTCGGGGCACTAGACAGGACAGTTTCTTTTGTTTCGAAAAATGTGAATTTCGCTATTATTGGACGGGGCTGGTCATTCAAATGGCGTCCAAGACGATGAGCGCACTATATCTCTTTTGTGTCGATATGTATATCTAAATGCTCGTGGCAATGTCTAATGATAAGTTGTTCTGATTGTGCGTATGATTCAGATGTAGTTTCAGGGACTCCGTAGAATACCAAGTTGTTTCGTTGTGTTTGGTTTTAGGCATCTTCAAAACGTGCCTCCATTTTGGAAGTTAAGCCAGTAGCTTTAGTTGCGTCGGCGCGGATAGCTTCTGTATCTGTTTTAAGTGTTAGAAGGCTTTCGTAATGGCTCAAGCTCAGCTATAGGTTTGCCGAGGTCAGATACATTCCGGTCTGTCGCTAATAACTGAGATTTTAGATCTTGGACTTCAGAAATAAGCTTGGACTGGCCAGTAGATATCTTCTTTAGCTCAGTGAGGATAGCTGCAGTATCCGGACCGGGGTTAGTTTCTATATCTCCGGAAAGTAAGAGTAGCAGGGAGAAAACTACATGAAAGCAATCAGCAATAACAGCGTTAATTCACTGTGGGCCTGGCAGCTGTACTAAGAAGTAGTTATTGGACTTTTTGGCAAAGAGGCTGAGACGGTCACAAACCTTCATCACGAAGATGAAAGGATTAGTGGCCTGCGCAATGGCAAAGCCGCCAATCCCACAAAGTGCCACTAGTGGTTGCTCCAGTTTTAAAGCTGGCCATAGTAGTGATGTCGGATGCGATAGCACTTCCAATTCCGCTTCGAGGGACGAGTAATCCGAGGCCGAGTCTATCGTTTGTTTAATGACGGGTGAAACGTTGCCAGTGGCTCGTCGACGGACGCCTGACGCATCCATGATGAGAAGGCTTGGCAAACTTGAAGGTGCGGTCAGTGGCGTAGTCGCCAGTCCAGGAAGGAAAAGGCACGCGATGAATGGACCGAGCGCCTGCATCACAAATACGAAAGGATTAGTGGCGTGCGCAGTGCCAAAGCCGCCAAGCCCACCTGGAGGTCTCACTGGAGTTCTGACAACGAGCAAGTGGCTGTAATGCTGCAATCGCCAATTAATACAATCCGCATGATACTGAACAAGCTGCAAGCACCAGCAGCTAGAGGAGCTGTGCAAATACTGGATGCCCTAAATCCAGTGCTTTCTAACATTGTACAAGCACCATGGCTCGGCAAATAGCCACCTTCCGCACTGATGTTAAAGGTGCGTCGATCTTCCAGTGGAATGCCAGAGGTCTCAGGACTCGTATAGCAGACTTTCGCCAGTTCGGTTTTACAAATCTTTTCCCCATACTGGTCATTTGCGAACCGAATACAGCGACTTTACTCAGACTACCTCGTTACGAATATTTCGTTCTCGTCTACGTGCTGTGAGTGCAGCAAAGTAATCATCCACATCTGCATGGATTTTATGTACGCTGCTCACGTGGTAGAGCCTCATGACGACCACCAATATGTCTGCCTCGCTATCAAAAAGAAGACTGTATCATTTACACTTATTGAAGGCTACATATCCCCAGTGGGACACATGGCAAAATGCATAAACAAATGCTGCTAATGACCAATAGCCCCTGGGTCATCTCAGGTGACTTCAACGTGCATCACCCTCTATGGGGAAGCACTGAAATTGACTCCAGAGGCAGGAGTCTTGCCATTTTTGCTGCCGACCATGACATGCGCTGTCTGATTGCAGCAATACATTTCGGCGGGAAACGACCCTTAGTAGCTGAACGTATAAGGGGTTCCAGCAAGGATGAACGCGAGCACAAGTAAGAAGAAACGGACAGGACAACGCTGGACTTACAACTGAAGTTCATTGGGAATACATTCCACAAATCTCCGCCACGCATGCGTATACACCTAAGAACAATAACAAGGTTTATAGTCAAATATCAACAAAAGATATACACGCACACAAAAGCCAAATCACACTCCTTCCCGGAAAGGGCAACAACACTTGTATTAAGATGATAAATTTAATAATTGAAGTTCTTTATCATTGATATGGACCGAAGGTTCACTCACACATATATGCGCGCCCAACCTTTTGATGTGGAACGCTTCGCTTACTTCTCTTTCCAGTTTACTACGCTCTCTCCCCACAATCGATATACTATCAAAAACTGGTCGGCAATCGTGCTTTTTGCAATGCAACGGCAAGTTCCCTCCTGTACCTGTAGGTAGCATATAGCGATGCTTACGCATGCTGTCATTAATGCAACGACCTGTATGGCCAATATAGGGCAGTCGGCATGAGAGAGGTATGTGATATACGACCGTAGATGCACAATTTTTGTGAAAAAAAGGGGTGAGCTTTTTTCCACAGCCACTAGTCGCATCTTTCTCCTCTCCTGTGATGCTTTTGCACAACTTAACCAGTTTGCTCGGCGCCAAAAACACTAGTGTGACGCCATCCTAGCGGCCACCCTCTTAAGATTATGAGACAAGCCATTCATATACGATATCACTACGACCTTTTTTCGTTTTTAAAGATTCATTGTCGTCCGCGGTTTCCACGGGTTTCTTTTTTGTCAAATTTCTAAACACCGATTCAGCCACAAGCATCAAAAGTGAGACCGAGTGCCCTGCCGATATTAACCTCGCCTTCTGGGCTTCAAAACTATCCTGCAATCAGTTGGTGGAACTGTTGTGAAGAGCATTTGTCAAGCACAAGGAGACTATGCCACGTTTTATTAAATTGGAGTGGGACGGTTCGTACTGGAGGAGCGATTTTTTCGATCTAGGGCAATAACGCCCACACACATGACGCTCACTTTTAAATTTAATTTCCAAATCAAGAAATCTGATCAAATTTTCTTTGCAAAGTTCGAAGGGGAACATGAGGCCCCGGGAAGACTCCTCGAAACACGTTAAATCCTTCTCGCGTTTGATTCAAGGCGATCATCGGAATTTAACCTTAAAAACAATAAAAATCATCGACATACCTAAAAATTCGTACAATACGTTTGTCCTGTGGCCTGTGAATTGCATTACTGTCAAACTTGGATAAAAAAATGTGACACAGTACAGGAGCAACCATAGATCTGGTGCAAATACCGTTTCTCTGAATGAAGACATCCTTGTTAAAGGACACTACAGTGGTTGACAGATAAAACGTGAGAAGTTCCATGAAAGATATAAGTGACAAAGCGCATCAATTTATAAAAGCTAGTTCTCCTCTTTCTGCAATGAGATCACGTAAAACTGTACACGGGTCATCGTGTGGGATAGAATAGAACAGTTCCTCAATATCTACAGACATCACAGCATTGGCACAAATCTCACTTGACTTTAACCAGTTCACAACTTTCAAGGAGCTCTGGACTCGAAAATGATCCGAAGTATCCAGTTTTCAACGTACGCTGAAGGAACCCACTGTGACGATAGCGCGAAACAATCTTTCTGGGCCTCTTGTGGCTGGAATTGGCGTTCGCGAACGCTTGCACCTATCGTATGGGAATGACCGAACTGCCCAATGTGCGACTCCTGTATATGTGCGAGGACACCATCGAGCACCTATTGTGTATCTGCCCTCTCTACCACCGTACAACGCCTCTCTCTCAGGACAACTTTCAATCGAATGGACTCGAGACCGTGGCCACACCCGTAACTGGCATAAAAAGCTATTCGTGAACTAGTGCACTACTTGAAGTGCACCGGTTTCAGAGACCGCTTGTATTGTCCCTGTGCACTTCCCACTTGCGCACAGTACTCGCTCTGTCCTTCTTTCCGTCTTTATATTCCCCTTTCCCTTACCTACAGTGTAGGGTAGCAAACCGGAAGCTCATCTTGTTGGCCTCCGGCCTCTCTTCTCCTTGCTTTCTCTATCTCTGTTTCTATGCGCCACAACCCCCCAATAAAATGTGGAACCATCAGTTAAATCAAATCGAGGTGGGAGAAACAGTTTTGTCGTTGCTTTCGTCAAAGGCAAAATTCTCGGAAATGATACGATGACCGATAGCCCCGCAAATTTAGTGGGCACTCACTTGTCCTTGTACATATTTTTTGGTGTCCGCTAATCTTCTGAACTATCCCATAAAGCTCACTGAGACTCCCAATCACGTGTTAGATATAAGTGCATTCGTTAAAATTATGCCGACCAATGAGTGGTGGTTTGCATACGTCAAATAAGCATGTTCTTAGCTGTACGTTTCATCACGAACCTCAACGTAAACGATTGACGAATAATATTACGTCTTTTATGCAAGCTAGGACAAAACTTCAGAACATGATGTTTTGAGCTCGGACCGCGGCATAAACAAATGTATTGCAATCGACACATTCACGTCTGTCGCCCAAAAAATAAATAATGTATTAACATCACAACAAAAAACGCATACCTAGAGTTCTGTACATTCGTGCAGTTTTCTTTTTTCTCCACCGCGTGGCGTATCGACCTTAAAGAATTGAAATTCGCACCCTGGGGGCCTATGCCGTGACCCACAGATAAAGAAAACACAATAAAAAGAAGCACATCATGTGGCTGCTGCTGCACCTCGGCACTTGAAAGCGAATGCGCATGTGCATCAGCCTTATCTCGAAGACGACCAGCTAATTGCTCGACTGGAAATGAATCGGCAATTTTGCTGGACACCGGGCCAGACAGCGAGTCGGCATTCCGGATGAGATGTCTGGTCGAGATAACTGCTCCCGCGAAGCCTCCGGTGGTTTTTTTTTTTGTACTTGATTCGTTTTCCTAATATTTGTGCCCCACTGCGGCCGTGGGCTTGCCTATTGTCAGCGTTATGTTTTGTGGATTTCCTATAGAACCGGTGTGATGCATTAAGAGGTAGCTTTAGCTCGGGCCTATCTCCGAAGCCAGCTGCTAAAATATATGTAAAATGCAAGAATGATTTTATGAGAAATCTGCTCAACCGGTCTGAATGAACTTGATTTAGGCCATGTGATTTTTTACAAGAATTGCCGGGAATCGGTAAATTTGAAAAAAAAAACGTAGAAGTACGAAGTTTACAAGTCCGTAACTCAGCATCAAAATCAACTATCGCATTTCTATGAACTGTATCTATTTGAGCATCAAAATCGGGCAAATTTGATGTATGAATTTACGACTTATGTGAATTTGTTACAATATTTGAAAAACTTTTGAAAAGGTCATATACAGAAGTTAGTGGTATATTTCAGGGTGAAGCATGTCATTTTTCTCCGTTTTAGACGAAATATTAGGTGCAGCTTACAGAATTGCGGTATCGTTTTCATTTGCTGAGGTACAGAATTATATACAACTTTGTATACTTGAAGGTAGGCATTTAAATTATTGTACGTTGATATGGGGCACAACAACAAAGACAACCATAAATAGAATCCTTGTTCAGCGAAAAAGGATAATTCGCTACATTTCCAACATTGAACTGCTGGGAACCACCTGCAAAGCGTTTAAAGGGTTCAGTATAATACGGGTTGACAACATTTACTCATATCGTTTGTTGA
Source organism: Dermacentor variabilis (assembly GCF_050947875.1). Taxonomy (NCBI): domain Eukaryota; kingdom Metazoa; phylum Arthropoda; class Arachnida; order Ixodida; family Ixodidae; genus Dermacentor; species Dermacentor variabilis. Next base: position 182,339,753 of record NC_134568.1, read on the forward strand.
ACACAGAGAGAACTCTTGAACTTCATTACAACCTTATCATATCTAGAGCGTCGTGTTATTATATACAGCCGTGTTATTATATACAAGAAACACCCGCATATGGTATTTACTTCGATTTCCGACAACTTATAAGTATCAAACTTTGGCTTACAACGTCCCAATAACACTAAACGCATATAAAAACACGACCAGTTAGAGTAAAAAAAAAACATTTAGGTTCTTTCTTTTTTTTTCTATTGTTTGCTAGCAGAAGATTCAGTGTCTATAAATGATATCTACTATACTGCTTGCAAATCAGCCATTAAATTCATTAAGAAATTTTGCAGCACGTTCAGGGTATTTGTGTGAGTGATAAATATGTTGTACTATGTGTTCTAGTTTGCGTATTCTTTTTCATGTGCATTGTAGTTCAAGTGTATTCGTGTGATTTGTGAATGTGTTGTATTATGTATCATAATCTGCATGTTTTCTTTTTGGCCCTTGTCATGGCGTAACTTAGTCTCAACCTGTGCACCTTGTATAGCTGCTGCCATGTAACGGTCACCTGGGCTCCGTCAAGTCGTTTTCACGTCTTTTAGGCCCAGCGGACCTTCCAGCATATTGTCTGGTAAATAAACATGAATTTGATTTGAAGTCTTCTTTCTTGAAACTTCGCATTTCTTAGCAATTTATGTAAAAAAAGGCCCAGGCTAAATAAAAGATTCGCCATCTGAAATCACTAAATTTTAACTGTTTCTTTTAAGTTCAACATAACTAATCAGTTTCGGTGCAGTGGTTGCTCAAAAGAAAGGATTGCTGATTTCCCGTGTAGGAACCCACGAGCTAAAGCTTCTCTTTAAGTTCGATTTAGAATATTACTGTTTTCGTGCATGTTTGTAAAGCACCTTGAGAAGGAAGAAGACCAAAGACAGAGAGAAGGCAGGAATGTTAATCTCAAGGACGTCTGGTTGGCTAATAATCCCTAAATGCTTACTTCTGAAATTCTATAACGGTTAGATTAAATAATTTAGTAGATGGCTACTGCCGTGTGCACCAGAAACTTTGGAAGTGCTACGCTACAAGGTGTCTTACAGACGTCCTGTTCTTCTCGAGTTATCCTTAGTATACGGATGAAATATTATTAGGATATGACTTGAAAATCTAAAAAACGCACATCCTTTGTGCGACCTTACAGACTCCAGCAATGTTCCCAGCGGACCTGATTCTGTCGAGCAGTTGCTGTAGGAATCTTAATTGCCTGTAATATTAGCGCACAGCTTAAAGCTTTCTGCGATGGAACGATGGACCGGAGATTGCTTGGCATAGCGTTAAGAGACAGAAAGAGAACGGTTTGGATCAGAGAGCACACGGGTGTAGACGATATTCTAATTGATATCAAGAGAAAAAAAATGGAGCTGGGCAAGTCATGTAATGCGCAGGTTAGATAACCGTTGGACCATTAGGGTCACAGAATTGGTACCAAGAGAAGGGAAACGCAATCGAGGACGACGGAAGACTAGGTGGAGCGATGAAATTAGCGGGCGCTAGTTGGAATCGGTTGGTGCAGGACAGGGGTAATTGGAAATCGCAGGGAGAGGCCTTTGTCCTGCAGTGGACATAAAACGGGCGGATGATGTTGATGATGATGATGAATTTTGCAAAATATGCACACTTCAAACCCATTTTCTCCGCAATGAAAGCCAACGTCACGATTTGTTATCCAAGGACGTCTTAAAATATGAGTATAGCTTTTGCATAAAGCCATAGATTACCGACAGTACTTTGCACGCACATCTGACGTTTCTAAAAATGGGAAGTCATTGCCTAGTTCAGCTGACCAAGAACATGGGAATGCCTACTGCGTGCGTCGTATTACGTGTGAAAATACGGTAAAATGTAGTATTCGCTAATTATCTGCAGAGCTCACAATTAAGCCACAGAATGCTGAGTTGGTGCTGAAAAAATTAGCGACCGCTGAATTCTTTTGCTATGCTGGTATTGCCAGCATAGCGAAACGACACTTCTGCTCTCCCGTTTGCAAAAAGCATCCGCCTATTGTGCCGCTATGCGGTATTGTGCGTGATTTAAACTTAAAATTAATCCATATTTAACGCATATTTTGACAATTCCCGGTTTGCAAATCAAAGGAACATTGCTACAAGACGAGGAAAGGCGAAAGGATGTAACTGCTAACCGCAGGTGTAAATTCAGAAGTGTCTTGAATTCTTACGAATCCGTCTATTTCCATTTGTTTAACGGCGACTCAAGCAAGTTAGGCTTGAATTTTGTAAGCGCGACACCACGGTGCGATTACGTAATAAATATTGACACGTGTGCTCGTTTATTTTTCTCCGGTGACCGCTATTCAACGGCTAAGGTTAAACGTTATTGCTAAGCGCAAGGCACGCCTGCATGATTTTTACGCGAATGTTATCGTTCGTTCTATCTGTTGTGTACGTCCTCGCCTAACCTTGTATTATCAGCTTGCATGCACGGCAGAAATTGTGTTGCTTCTGGAAACTACGCGGGCACCAACGCTCACACTATACTCCATTCCAAACATAGCAGTCAACGCAGTGGAGGCTAGAGACACTTCTTGCAGTGGCTTCGTTCGCACTTGGATATAGTTCGGTGTTTTTCGACTGCATTTATGTCCAACTGTTTTTTTTATATAGGCTCAGTAAATAAGTTTTAATCCTTAGAGACAAACACACTGTGGTATACGGCTGCTAATCCCTTGTTCTAGATAATTTTTATTTTTGTTGTTCTTTTCGGATTTTTTTATTTGTAACCCGCCGCGAGCAGCCTCACGTGCATGCTCGCGCGAGCGAATGCTGTTGGCTCGCAGCCAAGCACGGACGGAACGCGCGGAGTGATAACGTTTCTTGAGCGAGCTTCTTGCGTAGCTTCCACAGCGTTGACTATTATGTATGGAATGGAGCATAGAATCTTCGAGAAGTGGTGTATAAAAGCCGACGCGCTTGACGCGCTGATCAGATTTCGACAATCGCCGACTGTGCTCAGCGATATCGTTTTGCTTTGAGTGTAGCTTGCTTTTGTGTGCACAGGTTCGCTCAATAAGCACTTAGTTTCCTCATTCATAGTTGTGCTGCTGTGTTCTTCACTATCACTATTACGTGACAATATTCAACGTTCATTTGTTCCCTGATGAATATGTATAGAGAAAAAAATGGCAACGATATTATTAGAGTCCTCTCTGACCTTGACTCCGCAACTAATTCGTATAACGAATGGCTCATGGAAATAAACGCTAACCAATGTAAATTTATGCGCGTGTTACGAATCACTTGAACTTTATTCTTTATTCATACGTGAACCACAGCACCATTAAGGCATTGCGTGCGGCAAACGTCAATATTGTTGCGGTGCAACACATTCGCAAGTAGTGAATTCCAAGCAACAATGGTTCTTAGAAAAAAAGGAACAGTCAAAGTTATCAGACCTGGAAACGTACGGCCTAACTTTAAGTGGATGGACTTTACGCTAGGAAGCATAATACAGGGTCTTCTTATGACCAGACTCCCATATGATTATGGAAGATTGAATAAAAGAACTTAAGTCGTAACTTGCTTCATGGTTCGAACAAAGGGATCACACGAAGTTCTTTTTCATTACTGTTACACTTTCAAAGCAGCGATATCTGCCCAGAACATACGTTGCCGCGACGGATTCGTAAAAAATAGCCCTATTGACTTGAAGAAGCGCCAAATTTAAAGCATGAAGTGATTTATTACAGCTGGCGTTGGAACGCTAATTGCAGATCAAGTGTCATTCAGACTGTTTGCACGCGCAGGATTTTGAGAGGCAGCAGACAGGGAGAAGGGACGCATATGCATGTGCACGTCTTGAGTGTGCGTGTGTGTGTGTACTTGTATTTACGTGTGCACGACTGTGTGTATGCGTCTGCGATCATATGCGCGTTGGTGCCTGCGTGCATTTTTGTTCGTGTGTACGTGAGTGGGCGCGTGTACATGTATGGGCGCGTGTGAATGTGTATTGGAGTGAACACGTGTTTTATCTGTGCGTCTGTGAGAGAGCGAGAGAGAGTGGTATACGCGGTGTTTGTGTGTATATTTGTGTGTGAGCAAACGAGAATTTCTTTGCTTGCACCTACTATCGGAGACAAATGCGATATAAAGTTTATTTCAACCGATATTTCTGTCCCCGAGACAAAAACAAAGTGGCACTGCCTTTATAGCATTACCTCTTTCTGAAAGTGAGACCAACACATAAAAAAAAAACAGAAATTAGGAGCCATTCCACTCTACGGCACATCATACAGGTTTAGACAAAAGTACATGTATTTTCATTATTTGGTAATGCTAGTGACGAACCCGCCGTGGTTGCTCAGTGGCTATGGTGATGGGCTGCTGAGCACGAGGTCGCGGGATCGAATCCCCGCCATGGCGGCTGCATTTCGATGGGGGCGAAATGCGAAAACACCCGTGTAATTAGATTTAGATGCACATTAAAGAGCCCCAGGGGGTCGATATTTGCGGAGCTCTCCACTACAGCGTGCCTCATATTCAGAAAGTGGTTTGGGCACGTAAAAGCCAATAATTCAATTTAATGCTAGTGACGATAGCATTGCGGTTACACTGGTTGGTTGGGTTACAACCAGTGTGTTAAACAGAATATTGGCCAATGTTAAATCAATGCGTGACCGTTGTTAAGTGATTTCGTTGGTGTGGCACTTGAAACCAAACTTTTCTAGCACAAGCTCAGTAAACCATTTTTTGTCTGGTTTTAAAACGTAAATATTGAAGTCTCCAAAGATGATCACAAGGGTACTGTCCTCACGGCAAACCCATGTTAAGTTAGTGGTCATTAACTTCTAGCTATCACACTTTGGTGTACCTGGAAATGTATACACACTGGATATCCCAATTCCATCTTTCATGTGTACGGCACAGACATCCCCACAGTCAGTGGAATTGTCCTCTTGCGAGTCAAAGGTGTATGGTTCTACATACATTTTGTCCTCTGCATATATGGTAATGCCTCCTGCTCCGCAGTCCACGTGCTGTTCACAAATATTTCTTTTTCAATTTTTATTAAGAAATATACATATGGTAACGACAGCATTTATTTGATTAGTCTAAACACATTGCGCTTTTCGACCAACCGACAGTAGATAGAGCATCTAGATGTATATAACAAAAGTGTGATACAGAGTTATTGTGTCAACATCACATACTACCCATTGTTTTTCCAAATTCAACAATTCAAAATGATATTGTAGGTGTATATAAGAGCATCTCGCAAAAACCGTATGTTATACACAGAGATCAATGATTTGTTTAAAAAGAGTAAGAAAAAATCAAAGTGTATTTGATGTAAAGGCCATGCACTACATCTAAGAACGTTTGTGTTACATTGTTTATTATCCTCCACAGACACACGCCATTTTCTAATTTCCTTATGCATTTTTCTTTTGGAGATATTTCCGAACAGGACATCGTCAATTTGATTAAAAAGACTTTGAAAATAATATTCGCGCCGCTTGCTACCATAATTAGTTTGCCAACGTGATTTAACGAAGCGCTCTATTGTACGTATTGTTAAATTTTTGCGAACTGGTATCTTGAAATTATCAGAAAAGTAATAGCGCGAATTCACAACAAACTTAATTATTTGCTGTATTCTTTATACGCCAAAAAGAACGTCTCTTTTTGCTAATTCAGCTAATTGCAAAGGAGTGCCGTAAGTTACTGTATTTACAATTCGTATAATTGTATTGTTCAAGCTTTGCTTTTTATAGTGTCAGCAAGTGGCATATAATGTTATTGCATAATAATAATAATAATAATAATAATAATAATAATAATAATAATAATAATAATAATAATAATAATAATAATAATAATAATAATAATAATAATAATCAGCCTATTTTATGTCCACTGCAGGACGAAAGCCTCTCCCTGCGATCTCCAATTACCCCTGTCCTGCGCCAGCCGATTCCAACTAGCACCCGCGAATTTCCTCATTTTCATCGCACCACTTTGTCTTCTGTCTCCCTCTACTGCACTTGGCTTCTCTTGGTACCCATTCTGTAACCCTAATGGTCCAACGGTTATCTAATCTGCGGATTACATGACCTGCCCAGTGGCATTTTTTTCTCTTAATGTTAACTTGAATATCGGCTGTACCCGTTTGCTCTCTGATCCAAGCCACTCTCTTTCCGTCTCTCAAGGTTATGCGTAGAATTATTCGTTGTATCACTCTTTGTGCGGTCCTTAACTTGTTCTCAAGCTTTTTTGTCAGTCTCCAAGTCTGAGCCCGATATGTCAGCACCGGTAAAATGCACTGATCATACACTTTACTTTTCAATGATAATGGTAAGCTTCCAATAAGGAACTGACAATGTCTGCCGTATGCGATCCAACAAATTTTTATTCTTCTGTGAATTTCTTTTTCATGATCAAGATTTCCTGTGAATTATTGACCTAGGTAAACGTACTCTTTCACGGACTCTAGAGGCTGACTGGCGATCCTGAACTCCTGTTCGCTTGCACGGTTATTCACCATTATCTTTGTCTTCTGCATATTAATTTTCAACTCCGCTCTCACACTCTCTCTGTTAAGGTCCTCAATCATTTGTTGTAACTCGTCGCCAGTGTTGCTGAATAGAACAATGTCATCGGCAAACCGAAGTGTGCTGAGGTATTTGCCGTCGATCCCTACTAATAAGCCTTCCTAGTTTAATAGCTTTAATATTTCTTCCAAGCACGCAGTGAATAGCATTGGAGAGATGTGTCTCCTTGTCAGACCCCTTTCTTTATAGGTATCTTGCTACTTTTCTTCTGGAGAATTAAGGTAGCTGTAGAATCTCCGTATATATTTTCCAGGATATTTACATAAGCGGTCTGTACTCCTTGATTACGTAATGCCTCGACTGCTGGTATCTCTACTGAATCAAATGCCTTTTCGTAATCTACGAATCCATATATAGAGGCTGATGGTACTATGCGGATTTCTCGATTGCCTGATTGATCACATGGATGCGATCCATTGTAGAGTATGCCTTCCTGGAACCTGTCTGTCAACCAAGGGAACCCTGTCAACCAAGGGAACCTGTCTGTTCCCTTGGTTGACTAAAGTCCAGTTTTGCCCTTATTCTATTGGAGATTACCTTGGTGAAGGCTTATATAATACGGGGAGTAAGCTAATGGGCTCCTAATTTTTCACGTCTTTGACGTCTCCCTTTTTGTGGATTAGTATAATGTTTGCATTCTTCCAGTTTTCTGGGACCTTTGCAGTCGATGGACACTTCCTATGGAGAGTCGCCAGCTTTTCAAGCATTATGTCTCCTCCATATTTGATTAAATCGACTGTTATTCCATCTACTCCTGCCACTCTTCTTCGTTCCATGTCTTGCAAGGCCTTTCTGACCTGATCGCTAGTTATAGGAGAAGTCTCTGCAACCTGCTCATTACTGCTTCGAATGAAGGTATTGTGGTTCCTCTGGGTACTGTACAGGTCAGCATAGAATTCTTCCGCTGCTTTTACTATACCTTCGAGATTGCTGATGAGATTACCTTGCTTATCTTTCAGTACATCTTGGTTTGCCCTATGCCATGTTTCCGTCTCACTGATTACAGGCTGCGTCCATTTCTTACAGCTTCTTCAGTCTTTCTCATGTGATAATTTGCGAAATCACTTATTTTCGCCTTGTTGATCAGTTTTGACAGCTCCGCGAATTCTATCTTATCTCTTGAGTTGGACACTTTCGTTCTTTGTCGTTTCTTTATGAGGTCCTTTATTACTTCGGAGAGCTTGCCTATTGGTCCCTTGCCTCCCACTTCAATTGCTGCCTCTGAAGCCAGCCTAGTTACGGTTTCATTCATTACCTCTATATCAGCTTCATCTCTCTGTTCTACGGCTGCATATTTGTTTGCAAGCACCAGCGTGAATTTGTCTGCCTCTAGTTTCACCTGTTTCTTCTTGACCAATTTTGCTCTTTCTCTCTTCAAACTGAGGTGAATCCTAGCCCTCACTAACCTATAATCACTGCATTTTACACTACATATCACTTTTACATCCTGCACTATGCTGAAAATCATTGGTATGAAAGCAATTTCATTTCTTGTTTCACTATTAGTGCTTTTCCACGTCTACTTTCTGTTGCTACGCTTCTTGAAATAGGTGTTCATTATTCTCAGCTTATCCTTTTCTGCGAATTCTACCAGCATGTCTCCTCTAGCGTTCCCTGAGTCGACGCCGTAGTTGTCAACTCCCTGTTCACCAGCCTGCTTTTTTCCCACTTTTGCATTGAAGTCGCCCATTACTAGAATATACTGAGTATGCACTTTTCTTATCGCTAATTTAAAATCTTCATAAAACTGATCTACTTCATCATCATCGTAACTGGATGTTGGAGAGTAGGCTTGTACTGACTTAAATCTATACCACTTATTAAGTTTGAATACGACTTCTGCTACCCTCTCATTAATGCTGTAGAATTCGTCAATGTTGCCCGCTATGTCCTTATGGATTAGGAATCCTATCCCGTATTGCTTCTTATCTGGAAGACCTCTATAGCAGAGGACATGGTCATTAGTCAGCACTGTAAAAGCCTCAGCAGTTCTTCTAACCTGCCTTAGGCCAATTATATCCCGAAAAATATCTGATAGTTCTTCAAAGAGTCGTGCTAAGCTAGCCTGACACGTCAGAGTTCGGGTGTTAAAGGTTACCAGTGTCAGTTTCCATTGGTGGCCTGTCTGGATCCACGGATTCTTAGCACCCTTTGCGGTGTTACAGGTCTGACCGCCGCTTTGGTCAGGTGCTCGGCAGCTGCTGGAGACTCAGGACCATGGGTTAATTGTAGGAATCATAAATACATTAATACAGATTGAACTAATGCTTTGTATATGGTTATCCGCAAATTCAGTGGCGTTTTTCCTCACAAGTTGTACATCATTGCGGCAGCGCCCTTATCCGTTTAGATATGTAGGTAACATGCTCAGTCCATATAACATGTTGGTCAAAAAGAACACCCAGGTAATTAACAGCTCTTTCGTACCCTAAAACCAGGCACTTACATTGGGAACACATCGAACCGTGCAGGTATAAAGACAACTTTAGAGAAATATTCTTAGGCGGGTTTAGAAAATATAGTAACTTTGTTTTTTGGAATTTACGTATATTAAATTATCTGAAAAGCAGTCTAGTACTTTGCTAATATCCTGCTAAAAGGTTTGATTCTCTACTTTATATTCAGATACCTCGAGTGCAAGTGCTGTATCGTGTGCTTATTCAAACAGCTTCGAATTAGTTTTTGACACACACAGATCAGCTACATATGTGTTGAAAAGCAATGGTCCGAGTGTGCTACCCTTTGGTACCCCATACTCTATTGGTTGAAAGTTGCCATAAACGTCCCCAAGTCTCACACACTGTACTCTATCTTTAATGTAATTAATAAATAATTTGTAAAACTCCTTTCGAAAGCCCAAGCAGTTTAACTTTTCCAACAACATATTGTGGTCTATTGTATCAAATGCTTTGGTCAGGTCTAAGACTAGTGATAGTACTACGTGGTTATTTTCTAATGCACTGTTGATAAAATCAGCCAATTCTTCAAGTAGTGTAACCGAGTTCTTGTTCTTTGTAAATCCAAACTGGGCCGTGTAATTTAAAAAAAAGCTTGCCGCAGATTCATTGCATGGTAGACACAATGTGTTTTTCGATGATATGACCTAAGGAAGATAAAATTGCGATTGGCCTGTAGTTTGCGCACTATGACTTTTTGTCATTCTTAGATAATCGTCTTACTATGGATAACTTTAGCGCATCCGGTATTTCACCCATTTCGAATATTCCATTTAGTATTTTATTTTATTTATTTATACATACTGCAGCCCGTTAGGGCTATGGCAGGAGTGGGTGTACATGCGAGGAAAATTGATTATGATATGCAGAAACAAGAACATAGAACTATAAAAATGTGAAGGAACTATACATCAGCAATAGCATTTAAAAATTGAGAAATGGGTAACAAACGAAATATAAAAATGTGAAGGAACTATACATCAGCAATAGCAATTAAAAATTGCGAAATGGGTAACAAATGAACTTCGGCAGGTAACAAACTCCACTGTTCAATCATGCGAGGAAAGAAACTGTATTTGAAAGTGTTAGTGCGTGGATGGAGTGGTCTAATATTTGAGGCATGATAAGCTCTAGTTGTAGTCGGGCAAGCACGCATTAAAAGGGATGGATCTGATAGGTGACAAAGAGAGTTCTTATAAGAATAGAAAATCTTCAGAGATTCTATGTGCCGACGCCTAGAAAGAAACTGTAGGTTTAATTCCGTAAGAGCAGCTGACGGTGAAAAGTCTCGGTCGAAGCGACCCTAAACAAAACGAATAGCCTTCCTGTGGACCGACTCAATACAATTGATTTCACATTGTTTATATGGGTTACATACGGAAGAAGCATATTCTAAAATTGGGCGAATCAGTGTTTTGTATGCTACTAATTTAGTGTCCCTCGCAGCAGGAGACAACGTCCGGCGGATGTAACCAAGTTTTTTTAACGCTTTACTACAAATGTAATCTATATGTTTAGACCAAGACAAGGAGGGTGTAAAAATGACGCCTAAATATTTGTATTGAAAAACTCGTGTTAGTGGTACACCGTTGCATATATAATCATAACATACGGGCATGTGTCTGTTAGTAAAAGACATTATAACAGTTTTATCAAAATTTATGCTCATTTTCCAAGTAGCACACCAGTCACAAAATGAAACAAAGGAATCTTTAAGGCGCTGATGATCAGCGAGTGAGTCAACTGGGCTGTACATAACACAATCATCTGCATAGAGGCGTATTTTTGAAGTAACATGGTCTGGAAGGTCGTTAATAAACAATAAGCATAGTAGAGGGCCAAGTACGGATCCCTGTGGGACTCCTGAGGTGACGTCGACTACAGATGAATCCGCAGAATCATAGCATACGAATTGGGAACGCAAAGAAAGGAAACTGGAAATCCAAGACACTAACTGAGGGTTATTTAGAATATTATGGAGTTTCAAAAGCAATTTAGAATGTAGTACTGTGTCAAAAGCTTTGCTAAAGTCAATGAAAATGGTGTCAATCTGATTACCTAAGTCTATGCAATGGGAAAGGTCATGAGTGAACTCCGTAAGTTGTGTTACAGTACTAAAACCCCGCCTGCAGCCGTGCTGAAAGCTGTTCAATAGGTTATTTTCAAGGAACAGTATTACATGCTTATAGATTATGTGTTCTAGTATTTTACATGAGGTTGCAGTTAAAGAAATAGGCCTATAGTTAGATAAAAGCTGCCTGTCACCAGGTTTATATCAAGGTAGTACTTTAGCTCTTTTCCAGGAAGAAGGCACAACTCCACTATTAAGGGACTTCTCACATATAATGAACAGATATATAGATGTCCATAGCAAGAATCGTACTAAAAAGGAATTCGGAATTCCATCAGGGCCGGCTGGTTTTTTAGTATCTAAGTTTAGTATGAGATTCAAAACACCTTCTAGGCTAATATTGATATCATCAATGGCATATGAGTCGTTAGTTGCAAATGTTGAACGACTGGAATCATCCGAGGCGAATACTGGCTGAAAATATGTATTAAACGCTTCTGAAATCTCTAATGGATCGTTAACAACACTGTTGTTGATTTTAAAAGATGTGGAAGAAGAAGAGCCAGGAGATATGAAAGACCAGAACTTACGGGGGTTAGACTTGAGCAGTGTCGGCAACTGAACATGATAGAAGAAATTTTTGGCCGAGGTGGTTTTTTTCTGGAGTTCATTTTTTACCTGAGCGTACAAAATGCATGCCTCAGGATTATTCGAGCGTTTAGTGCGAAGTCTACCAGCACGTCGCGATAAGTGCAGCAGTTCTCGGTTCATCCAGGGAAGGTTACTGTTTTTTTTCTTAGTTTTCAAAGGAACGAATCGATATATACATGATTTTACTACGCTTTCAAAACACGCCACGAGCGCATCAACGTCACTAGATAGTCAAAGTGCCAAAAATGCGTCGAAATTATTGGATAGTTTATCTGTGATACGGACGTCATCAGCTCTGGAAAAGTCTCGAAACGTGGACAGCGTAAAACTTTGGTTATATGTTAAGGATATTTTCCTTTAGCTTATTAAAGTTGTAGAACAGATCTCTAAAGCGAATTTTATAATACCCAGGTGGTTTGTGCATTTTCATCTAGGGCATTTTAGCATATAGATCAGATTCAGAAATAGGCGGCAAATACGCAGATTGCGCACAACCACGTTTCAACCGATACGTGCTATCTCTATCAGGGTTCATACGTCTCATATCTTCTGCTACACCTGTGAAGGTCGTATTGCATTTATTGAATAAGGTGTGGAAATCTTCCCTGGGAAAGTTTTTTTTTATTGTTTTGTCAATAGACGTGCTCTTGGATCTGCCCATCATTTGGTTCGCCATTTCCCAAGTTTTCTGCTATCCTTTTTTTTTAAAGTAAACTGTGACATGAGGTACGTTCGTTTTGCATGCCGAATTTTTGCGGTTACAAGATTTCTAATGATTTGTATTCATCTCTGTATGAAAGATTTTCTAGGTCTTTTTTGCACTTTTTCAAAGTTTCATCCTTTCAGATAACATAAATGAACTAGCTCTTCAGTCCTACGTTTATTTTCAGTGTTTCTTATATTAATCTTTACTCGTTTCGTTGACTTCACATAAATATCTTGCAATATTTCTGTTATTTTCTTTTACAAACCTATGTGACCAAGTCGCAACAGGGACATCCAATCAAAATTTCGAATATGTTTATCTATCACGTTGTTATCTAAAACCTCTTTTGTAACAACGTGATTATCAGAGTTTTCAGTGTGTTTATCCGTCATCACCACAATGTACACAGAGTAACGATCCGCTAATTTTTGTTTTATGTGACCGGAAGCATAGAATTCATTTCCACATCGAACCATAATGTGATCAATGCACGATCTAGTAATTTTCGATCCACGATATTCCTCTCTAGTGTAACCTTAGTTACATTCTCTAGACCGAATTCTGCTAATAAACTGAGATAATCCGTTACAACTAGACTAGATTCCCTTCATTGCGTCTATGTTAATATCTCCAACTAAAAGCAACCGGGCTTCATTGATGTGTTTCTGAAAAAAAAAATATGCTTAGTTCGTGTAGTCAGCCATTCGCGTTCATATTAGGAGGCCTATATATCGCACATAACGTATAATTCAGATCTGGTTTACTTATAGAAAGTCCCACTACTTCTGCATCCTTAAAGTTTACGTCTATATTATTCGATATCCAGTCATCATGGAACAAAAACAACACCTCCACCTTTCCTATGTTCCCTGCACCACGCATACCTAGTATAACCAATCAGGGTGCACATATTTACCGAAGACATGTCTACATTAACTTCAGGTAAAACAATAACGTCACTGGGAAGAACTACTCGTTCTAGATATAAACGTAATTCACCCCAATTTTTTTTCAAGCTGCGTATATTTATGTCTACCAGATTTAGATTTATCTGTAGCGATTCGTCTTCTAACTTATCATTTCACTGAAGTTGTGAAATGTACCTATTACGTTATGTAGATGAGATCCCTTTTGGTCCTGATGTGCTTTTTCGGCGCCCCCTCTGCTTTTCTGATTAGTATTCGTGCGTTCTGCGTCCAGACGTACTGGTAGCCTTTCTGTTTAGCAAGCTGTCGGCATGGCCAACAAAGTTGCTTCCGGTTCCTTGTCATGTTGTCATTAATGAAAATGTTGTCATGCTTTAACGATTTTTTTTCTGATAGCGAAGTGCCCCTAGACTTCCTGAAGCGAACAATGATTGACGCAATTCTCTCAGGCCGTGCTCGTAGTCGATGCGCCGCTTCCATTTCCTCGTGTTTCGGTGTCGGCGACAGTAGCCTCGAGCTAAGTTCTGGCTATGTGCAATATAAATCTTCGTTACGCGCCTCACGAATTCCATGTATTTCAATGTTCTTACGCCACGAGTGCACTTCCATATGTTTCACGGTGTCTTTCAACAGAACTATTTCGTTTACTGTTCCAGCTAATTTTTCTGTTAGCTCTTCCGATGTTTTTTTTTCATCTTCTCGATCTGCGTGTCATGATAATCAACCTTTGACAGAAGCTCGTCGTATTTAGCAGAAGACATTTCAATAGCCTTGTCCATACCTTCAGTCAAATTACATTGTTTATCAAGTTTTCATTCCAGCCTTTCCAATCTTACCAAAACAGCGCCAAGCCTGTGCTCAATCGATCTGTGTGCTCAACTCCTTTCGCTCACTTGCATTTTCCTTTTCTTGTTCATCAGAATTGGCATCAGACTCTTGGGATTCTTTTCGCTTGCATTCATCACATTTACATGTGAAGAAAGCGCTGGCCAGCATACTTTTCAAACCGGACTTCGATATTACCCAGCATTTCCCAGCATGGTACACGCTACAACACTCATTACATGTCAAACTGTGTTGGTCTTTGCCAAAATTCTTCTGACACAAAAAGCAGTTCTGCGCAGCCATAGTCACAAAGCAAGAAAGGACGCAGGCCAGTGGAGCACACAAATGTAAAATGAAAACTGCCTCTCATCTAAGATCAACAAAAAACACAGTACATTCAACGCTCCACCGGACTGCAGCCTGGTCTCCCATGCATCTTCCTTTTATGCAGCTTGCAGCCATCACCATCGGGCCGTGCCGATGGTGATGGCGGCAGCGCATTGTGTTGAGCGCAATCACGCGCTAAATCTGCACCGTCATTGCGCCGTGCATCCCTTCTGCGGACACGCAAGCTTACGGCGGCGCACGTTCACTGCTATGTTGATATTGACGCTTTATACTACTTGCCTTCCAAACAGCAACGTGATAAACATCGAAAGTGGGCTGGCCACAAGGAAGATGCTCAGGGAGACATACAATTCATGACAATATCACAAAAGGCTGGGCGCGGTCAGGCCGCGCCTAAAGACGTTCTTTTTCTGCGTCAGTTACGCTTTCACAGAGCGTCTAAGTGCAAAACATTTGTTCGCATAGCTCTTACAGAAGTATGTCTCATAAAAATTTCTTCGCTCGGCCAGATAATCTCGATGGCGAGCTCCAAACTAGTCGTTTGCTTTAGCTACCTAAGATAAATTATTGAAAAGTTCCTTACCGTAGCTTCGTTAATTACTCACACAACTGCTTAACTTACTCCCTATCTAGAGGTTACCAATATAAATCCGCAAATGACAAAATTACGCCACCAAGATTTATATTGGTTCAATATTTTTATTTGGTTGCAGTTTAAACAGCCGGTATAATGATGGTGCAGTAGGCTTCTCATAAAGCAAGTGTATAAGCTTGGACAAACTTTCTTGGCGCAAATCAAGTTCATAAGCTTAAACGCATCTGCCCAACTGTGCACTTCGGCCTTTACAATAGATTTTCCTACATTATACAAGACGCGCCTCTGCGCTATGGCACATCGCGCAAGGCGAGCAAGAACATTTTCTGCGCTCCCGATAAGATTTCTGAGTTTTGGTGGCATCAGGCTCTGTTTCTTGGCAGCATCAGCAATAAAAAAAAGCTGCCTTGGGGAAAGCACTGGAAAAAGTTTACAGTACTTTGTAACAGGCGGGTCTGTGCGGAAATGTACGTTAGAATGAAAAGTACTGAAGTTTCAGGGTGAGGGCTGTCGAACGTGTTAAGAGCTAAAGAAGAAAATACCGCGATTTTATGACAATGCAGAGATTTATAGAGTCACGTGAATTATGAGCTCCGACACAGTGCCCGTGGTGGAACTGGCCCCTGGATTACAGGGCCACATTCACACGAAATGCTGGTTTAAAAAATTACCGACGATTAGGTTACTTCCTAATGCGAAATTTGAGCGCAGCAAATAAGCTGTTTCACCTTTTCGATAGATTGAGGCAAAGAAATCGAGCAACACATGTATGCGCTATCACAGAATTTTTTTTTATTTTTCACACGTATTCCTTTAACAAAGACCCCACTAGGTAAGCTTCTGCTTCGGCGGCACGCACCTCTGGATTCTGACGGCGACGGCGCTGGGCCTCTGCTCTGGCAGCTCGTTTAGCAGCAGCAGCAGCAGACGGAGGACTTCCATCGGTCGTCTCGCTCATGGCTCAGAAAGAACTGGCAGATAATTTCGCAGTGGCGAACGGCAGCGGCAATTTCGGCTCGGGCGGTGCACATATACAGATCCGCCGCCACCGATCTGGCTCTCTGATTGCCACCGCACAGGGGTTGCATTGGAGGAGGAGCGAAGAAAGGAATTAAGTTCGAGCCGGCGCTTTGACAACCGGAGACTCGCAGGAAGAGGGGGGAGGGGGGCGGCGTGTACACCCAGCGGCAAACGATGGGGGCAGAAGCGCGCGCAGCAAGCGGACAACACGATAAAGGGAGGAGGGAAGAGATAGCAGCGACTGACTGATGCCGCTGACGCCGATAGTGAGTCAACCCCAGCTGCGGAGTTGGTTTCAGGGACAACGCCGCCGATGCCGACACAAACAATATGATACCCTCGCTTCCGCAGCGCTAAGAACCAGGTCTAGCCGTGGGAAGGTGGTCACGTATTCGTCGACGTGCCGGGGTCTACGTGAAATAACCGGCGCGTCGGCAACTGAAGAGCACCCTATCCGCCACACAAGAACAGGGGGGGGGGACCCTTTCCTCCTCTTTCTGCATGGCGGCGACGGTGTTCTATGCAGTCACGTTATCTTGACTCTCTAGCGGCGTCAGCGGCATCCAGCGGTATCAGTCGGTCGCTGCTAGCGCTGGGGGGATGAAAGGGGGGCGGAGCTGGTTACGAGGCCGACGACAACGCCGACGACGACGCGAAACCCAGGAACGGACGCCAAAGAGCTGCGCTCTAAAATACAAATAATTGGGAATTGTTTTGCCCTTGAAGTTTTGGTTACATGTTGGCACCTCTGTGCAGTCTTGGGGATCCCTTCTACCATGTGCATGATGTATTAGGTAACATTTAAAACAACTGTACATTTCTTTTTCTTTTTTGGGTGAGGTTTGTTTAGCCTCTAACTACTGTTGCAAAGTTATCGCTTGGTTCAAGACACATCTGCATGTTTTTTCAGATATTCTGAATGTTGCCACCGAATAATTAGTGTTATCTAGTCAGGCTGCGCGCCTGAAGCGAATATTGGGGTACATTCTCGACCACATTCAAGCGCCCGCGATTGCGCGGCAATGTACAAGCATGTAAGTGTGATGAAGTAGTGCCTTGATCCGTAGATCAGAATCTCACGAAGGACGACTTGGCGCTCAGCCATCGTTAAGCGTTGAGTGTTTTTTTTTTCAATGCAAGCTCGCTTAATAGCGACTTGGATTCGAGACTCACCTTTTTTGAACTGCATTATTCTTCACATCACTACAACGGGACAGTATAGACGTGCTATATTTTCATTGAGTGAATGCTGAGAAATGGACTAGAACTTTTGTTGCATGTGCTTTAACACATTTAGCGAAATAATTTACGATTCACGACTGACCTTTTAATATAAGAGGTTGCACCTCATAAGAGCTGGTACCTCTGTAAAATGCAGCAACCCGGACATTAGCAAGTCTCAAGAATAAAAAAAATTTAGATGCTTATTAGTCAGCTTTCACTTGATGGCTCCTTTTCACTCCTTTTTACCAAACTTTTCGCCATATCGCGAGCAGTCGCATCCCAACAGAAGAATTCTGCGGGGAAGTTTTTTTTTCAATTTTATCCTGGTTAAAAAAAACAAGAAACCTGTTTCTTCCTGAAATTTCCAATGTGTGCAGGTGGTGAGGACATGGTGCATAGCGGTGATCGGTTTTATCGCAGTGGACACACGAGGGCCTCTGTTCTGAAGTGCATGACACACCACTCAAGTGGGGTCGTGCTTCAGCAGTGAGTGGCGTACAAGAAGGGCTGAAGTCACCAGTTCTCTGTTCAGCGGCGCGTACACCATGCAAGTTCGGGGACAACAAACCTCACACAGCTTCCACATGAGCCATGCTAAGCGGTAGTTGCTCCATTTCGCCCTCTGATGTTTCGAAATGTTATCGGACTCAGCCAAGCCGCCGGATTTTCTAATGGACGATCTCAGCCAGGGAAAGTCGTAGTACCGATGCTGGGAGTTACCTGGAGCTTTGAAGCTCTTCCCAAACATCAAGCCTGATTAACTGTCACAGGGCGTCTGTGTTGCACAAAGGCAAAGCAAGAAAGAGACGCGAGACGACAGGCACGTCGTGGCTATACTGCCTTGCATGCTGCTACAGCTCCTTTTACATGGAACTGTACGAAGGAACTTATGCTTTACTTCACACATCTAGTCTTTTAACTACTTTCTTCGGACGTATTCGATCTGTGCGTCGGAAGTGTTGGCGCATATCTTCCACCAACATTGCAACGCTTCCGGTTAGCCATTGTATTCTCGCGTTAATTACAGACTCAACATGTTCCTTGCTGTCTCGGCTTGAATAACTGTCGACCAGCTGCCATGGAAATTCCTCTCATAATGATCAGGCCACCTCGTTGTTCTCAAACCATGCCCGTGTAGAGTCCTCCAGGGTGAAGTAGGCGTCGTTGAAGTCGGCGACGCGCTCAATGTGATCGCTCCAGTCTTCCGCCTCCTCGAAAGCATCCCAGTGGAAGGATTTGGGAATTCGTGGCACTGGATATGTGCGAGCTTGGTCGGTCCGGTTGTGAGAGAAGGATCTGACGGGCTCATAATTCTGACACGGTCTGAAAGAGGCCCGAACTGAGACGACAGTCCTTAACTACGAGGGCTTGTATTCCTTAACTACGAGGACTTGTCCATACCTGAACAGGAATCACCTCGACCGTACTTCGTGCTGAACTTGAACGGGGGATTCGCTCTGGCTTTTATATTTACGCTTATATTTAACATAAAAGTGTTATTTTTGTTTGCTCCGGAAGAAAATAAGACAGAGAGAGGTAGAGAGAGAGGCTATATAATGAAAACTGGGGTGCTTTGCTTGGCTCCACGCCAACCAGACTGCTCCAGGTGAGCGCGTTGATAAAAGAAATAACACCCACGGGGCGTACGGCATACAAGAGACAACTCGTTGAGACAACTTTTTCGCAGAAAACTTAGAAAAGCCACCACTTCACGGGACGCATAGGCAGCGCTCGTCCGTGGTCCACGCATACGTCGTAGCTCAAGGTTCGATCCCTGAGGTACATTCTGTGCGGAAATTAGGATCATAGTTTGGAATGGGGACAGGCTGCAATAAGGAGATTAAGCGTGCTCTGTTCTCTCGTGTATTGCGCACAGGGCCCACAGCAGTGATTTTATCCACATAATTCTTTATAAAAAGCACGCTTTATTGACAATGCTCTCACAAATACGGTGCATGCATGCACGATCACGACTGTCAAAGCCACACCGATTGCGAAAATCGTACGTTGGATCCAAAGTGCGAATGTCTGTGTACTGGTTGTCGAAATGTATATAGAGTAATGCACATAGAAAAATGTACATAGAAGAATGGAATACATAGAATGGCAGATAGAAGAATGGAATACTCTAGGTTTTCATTATCCTAACTCTGCAGAATCACTCGAAACTCGCATTCTCATTAGCTCCAGCTAGGTAAAATTACTGCTAAGTGCGGTTATTTTTGGGGTGTGTTTGTTTCATTTATTTTTTTCTTGCATTGTGTGATAATATATGGTACGCGGGAGTTGGAAGCATAAACATATGAAGACAGTACGCCGTGCGGTGGCGAAGAGAGCCATCATCATCATCGACACCGATTTAGAGCGTCGGCAGTGGCGCCTCAAAAAGCGTGGCGCGAGAGTGTGGCCCGTGGCCCCGTGGCGTGAGCAGTGCGAGAGGTTCGGCGTTCGACACCAAAGAGCTTCCTCGCTGGGCGTCTGGCCCATAGGAGCTATCGCTGCCCGCGTCACTACCCCACACCCGAGTCAACGCTGTCGCCCGCTGGGAGGTTACCTCGCCCCGCTCTTCCGCTGGGCAACTGGTCCAAGAGGGCTGGCGGTCCTGAACCGGGGCGATCGAGCGTTCGGGTGAGCGGCCACAGGGCTACCCCGCCAGCTGTGGACGCGACCCGGTGACTGCGGCGGTGGGCTCCCGAGGGCATACCCCGCCGGAGGGAAACCGGGCACGCGGAGGCTCCCGTCTGTCGACTGTTGAGCAGGGCCAACTGAGCCCCGCGAGGCGGTCCGACCCGGCTGTCCGACCCGGCCGACCGACCCGGCTGTCCGACCCGGCCGGCCGACACTGCTGTCCGACCCCGCTCGCCTACATCGGTTCCATGAAGTCTCAGACACGGCTAAACACGCTTCCGCCGGAACTGTAGGCCAATCATAATCCACCGATCCATAGATATAGTGCATGTCGTCTATGAGGCATTTTGGGGAACTGTCACGTGTGTGTGCCGTTAGTTGTGTTGTGTGCGTCAATACAAGTCTGATGTGTGTTTGTACTTCCACGTGCTGCTTCTCCCTTTTTCTGGAGTGATCCGGCCCCAATAACATCACACATTGTTATATTACTGTTCCGGCCTTTTGTGTACACATTTACCAGTCTACCTTGCCCCTCCTGCTTGGGCCATAGGCCTGCAGTATAATGTAAATAAATAAATAATTAAATAAATAAATAAATAAATAAAGCCCGAAGAGGCCAAGATGACAGCAGAACATAGGACCAGCCTTCGTCCTGTGTTCTTCCATCTACTTTGTTCATTGTCGCTTTGCTAACCATGAATCCACGCCAACTCGCGCAGTTTGCCATTTTGTTAACGTGTGTACTGTTGCTCCCGGTCGGTCCAGATAGCGAAAGAAGATAAGATATCTGAACCATGGCTCTTAGAAGAAGGTATCAAGATTTTCTCCTAGTAACTGTGCGCGGAAGCAGCAGCGCAGTCAGCCTGCGCAGCACTGAGAGGGCAGCTACTGCTGTGCAATGCTGTGGAGCCACCAGCATGCCTTGGTGTGTAGCCAATTTATGTCGTTGATAAGCTGTTTATGAGCGCGTGGCCATTTCACGGGTACATAGGGCTGCATGTGAGTCTGTAAAGATGACCCTGACTCTGGGTGGTTGCTGTTACAGCTGTCGTTGGAGTATTTACCTAAGAGCAAAAACATTCCGCAGCATCTAGGTTGTCATTGCTTAGGTAAAAAGTAGCGCACCAAAATGTCTTTATGATGTGTCACTTTTTACCAGAGCATTGACAACCTGGATGTCGCGGAAGGTTTTTGCTTAGTTCGCGGAGTCCTTATAAATAATTTATGATTTATTTTTGTTTACTGATAATTTATTTTCACCATCTAAATTCTCTATACTTGTGCTTTTTATTTCTTTTTTTCCGAATCGCTCCAAAGGGCCATGTTGAATGGAGATAAAATGCGTCTTTGTTGGGAACTGGATCTGCACGCAGGCGTGCGGGGGTGTGCGTGTATATGTGTGTGTGTCACAAGTGCAGGCGTTGATATGAACCAGAATACAGCCAAGTTCTACAACAAGACACCTGAAAAAAGAAAGGCAATACAGCATACAGTAAGAGATGAAACCAAGACATGATAAATCAAAAGAATGAGTGAGACTGCGTGAGTAATGCTGACAAAGCACACTCAAGGGGAAAATGTTCAGAAGTCTGCCGTTATGGGCTAAAATAGTGCAAAATTCAAGCCGGCCCCATTGGAATTGTTAAGCATAAGTAGTCGTATGATTTACACGTAAGACAACAGCCTATATCGCCGCTTTACATTCGCAGCTGACGGCACTTCGAAAGGCAGATAAGGTACCTAGCTATTCCTCTCAAGTGGGGCAACTCGAAATATAATTGTCCAAAATCAAGCGACAGCATGAGAGCTCGCAAAACTGCGCTTTGATGTCAGAATAAGTGCACAGCCCACTTTCTAGCACTTGCTATAAGCGGTTTTCACGCAATTTCTTTTTTTCCTCCGTTCAAGCCACGAAAATGAACAGCAATGCGAGAGCGCACCCACGCGCGAAGTGCATTTCCCATCGTGCAGCCATAACTCAAGAGCCCTTTGGCGCCCCGCAGCGCCGCTTCAATTTGCATTTAGTCCACAAAACTGTTTTCTTTTTATTTGAAGTCAGAGGCATTTCGATCTTCACTTGAAGTGTGTGTTTGCATTATTATTTTGTTGACTTAGGATACTCGCAATCATATTTTGGCTGTGCTGCACATCTGCGATACCCGAAGGGCACGTCTGTTGCAACAATGTTCCCTTTTATTTCTTTTTTTATTATTTTTTTCGCAGCGAGAACTTCCGATGAAAGCACCAAGAAAAGTTTTTCTTTTTCGACGTATTGGTTGCTGTAGCTTCTCCACTGAGCTATTTTAGTTAATAGGTAGGCTATCGTTTACTTTAATAGTTGACGGATGAACATGTTGCAGATGCGTAAGTAGTTATAACTACGTGAGCATACGTTGTGTGCATCGTACATTATGTATAAGCTAACGCAGCAGACACAAGCATAAAGCAATTTTTCATGAACCTTTCGTTCGTAAAGGAGCATTGGCTATGAAAGAAGCATTTACAATAGCGGCTCGGCATATACTACAGGTTCATATTGTAACAAGGAGGCATCTTTACATAAACATCCTAACACCAAGTCCGGTGCCAGTACGATAGCGGGTCGGCATATAATATAGGTTCATATAGTAAGAGATATTGCTTTAAGCAAACATCTTTGCATAACACCATGTTCGGTGCCTCAAGGCTACAGAATTATATTAATTATTTCAAACTTATCACTTTTAAATAATTCCTTCATTTATTCATTCATTCATTTTACAGAAGCTATATAAATGTTACCGCATAAAGCATCATATTTATATTTTGATAGGAAATACTTAACAGATTTCGAGGCTTATCATTCCCATGTTCCAGAAGAACAGTCATGGTGGCCGTGCACGCAGAATAAATTGCGATTAGCATTCTTTGTCTACCTCAGGCACTTTGGGCCTGGCTGTCTGTCTGTCTGTTTGCTATCTATCTATCTATCTATCTATCTATCTATCTATCTATCTATCTATCTATCTATCTATCTATCTATCTATCTATCTATCTATCTATCTATCTATCTATCTATCTATCCGCTTACACCGACCCAGTGGTCGAAAATGTCTGTCAGCTTGGCCCACCATATGTCATGCCGTCATCGTCGTTCCATTGTCGTCATTCTGCTTGATCTGCCTCTCGTAATGCCGTTGTCACGCCTTCTACGCGTGACTCAGTGGACAATAGCTTGGGCCACTAGTTATGTGCTCGTGGTCGTGATGCCGTTGTGGTAGTTGCGTCGTCGTCATTCAGGCTTTGTCATCTGTCTCTCGTCATGCCGTCGTCGTCACACAGTTGTCGTCATACCATTGTCGTCATGTCGCCCTCATCACACTATCGTTTTACCTTCGTCGTCGCTTCAGAAAGATCATCCCATCGTCGGCATGCCACCATCGTCATAGTGCCTTCGTCATAGTGCATCAACAACATTCGTCGTTTGTCATTCCGTCGTAATTATGCTGCTAACGCCGTCATTGCGTCGCCGTCAAACTGCCGTTGCCATGCATCGCCGCCATTCCTACGTTGTCATCTGGCTTTCGTCCCGCCGTCATCACAAGTTCTATGTCGACTCAGTGGCCGAAGTTGTCTAAAAGTTGTGGTAGAACCCATATCATGATGACTGTTGACGGTAATGCGTTAGCATCCAGTCAATATAGCGACACAATATATTGCCACCGTGAAAACGCGTTGTTATGAGACGCGTACTGCAGCAGGAACTTGTCTTTCGCGCTTCCGTAAGAGCACTCCGCCCCATATAACACCACCGCGGTTAAGCCTGCGCAGCATGGCGTCCTCAACGCATGGTGCAGCGGTGCATGTGAAAGCTGGGAAACGTGTCATGCAGCAACCAAGCTCCTTTCTCGCGCTTCTTTCTGGACAAGCTGTACCAGCTGATTCTATTTGCGATTACCTTAGTAAATACTTTGCAGGCAACGGCGACCCCTTTCCTATGGATTAGGATTATGTTAGCGTTCTTCCAAGATTCCGGTATGCTTGAGGTCATGAGGCATTGCCTATACAGGGTGGCCAGTTTTTCTAGAACAATCGGCCCACCATCCTGATCCTCCCCAGCTGCCTTCCCCTTTTGCATAGCTCCCAAGGCTCTCTTCTTCCGGCGATAATTGTGGGATGTCAAATTCCTCTAGACTATTCTCTCTTCCAATGTCGTCGTGGGTGCTACTGGTACTCTATAAATCTCTATATAACTCCTCAGCAACTTGAACTATATATTAGTAATGATATTGCCGGCTTTGTCTCTTAACGCATAGATCTGATACTTGCCTATTCCTAGTTTCTTCTTCACTGCTTTTAGGCTTCCTCTGTATCTGAGGGCATGCTCAATTCTATCCACATTATACTTCCTTGTGTCAGCTATATGACCGCTTATTGATTAACTTGGAAAGTTCTGTCAGTTGTATTCTAGCTGCAGGGTTAGATGCTTTCATACATTGGCGTTTCTTAATCAGATCGTTCGTCTCCTGTAATAGCTTACCGTTATCCTGTCTAACGAAGTTACCACCGACTTTATTGGGCACTCCTTAATAATACCCATAAGATTGTCGTTCATTGCTTCAACACTAAGGTCATCTTCCTGAGTTAAAGCCGAATATCTGTTCTGTAGCTTGATCCGGAGTTCCTCTATTTTCCCTCTTACCGCTAACTCGTTCATCGGCTGCTTATGTACCAGTTTCTTCTGTTCCCTCCTCAGGTCTAGGCTAATTCGAGTTCTTACCATCCTATGGTCACTGCAGCCCACCTTGCCGAGCACGTCCACATCTTGTATGATGCCAGGGTTAGCGCAGAGTATGAAATCTATTTCATTTGTCGTCTCGCCATTCGTGCTCCTCCACGTCCACTTTCGTTTATCCCGCTTCCGGAAGGAGGTATTCATTTTTCGCAAATTATTCCATTCTGCAAACTCTACTATTAACTCTCCCCTGCTATTCCTAGAACCTATGCCATATTCCTCCACTGACTTGTCTCCTGCCTGCTTCTTGCCTACCCTGGCATTGAAGTGGACCATCAGTATAGTGTATTTTATTTTGACTTTGCCCATCGCCGATTTCACATCTTCATAGAAGCTTTCGACTCGCTCGTCATCATGACTGCATGCAGGCGCGCAGACCTGCACGACCTTCAATTTGTACCTCTTATTAGTTTCACAACAAGACCTGCCACCCTCTCGTTAAGGCTATAGAATTCCTGTATGTTTCCAGCTATATCCTTATTAATCAGGAATCCGACTCCTGTTCTCGTCTCTCCGCTAAACCCGGCTAGCACGGAGAGAGAGAGTGAGAGAATCAACTTTTATACTGAGCCCTTAGCAAAGGTTGGTGCGCGCTGCCACCAGACGGGACGGAACCTTCTTCTCAGGTCCCGTATGCGTCCAGCAGTTCCTGGCCCCTAGCCGCCAGCATGAGCTGGGTCGGTAGGTCGGGGCTGGACAACAAGGTCTCCCCTCGCTCGGAGGGGTTGGGGCTGGGGAGGGTGGCGGATAGGGATGATGGGGGGGGTTCTTGAGCTTAGTGCACTCTGCAAGGATGTGTGCTAGAGTGCCTTTCGATCGTGCGCAAAACAGGCATGAAGTGTCAGGCTCTGTCGGGAACATCGTGTGCAAGAGCACGGGATGCGCTAGCGACCCCGCTTGCGTGCGTCGCACGATGGTTTGCTACATTCGGCTGAGTTGCGGATGCGGACGGGGAAGCCTACATCTGCCGCTTCTGTACATTTGGGTGATTTCTTTGTAACTTGTCACGGGGTGCGGTAGCTTCTACTCGTCCTCGGCCCGGATTGAGAGTTCTCGGGCATAGTGGTCGGCGAGTGCGTTGCCTTCCACTTGCGAGTGAGCCGGGACCCACACGAGCTGAACGGCTCGTCCCGGTGATTTGCATTAGGTGGTGTGGGAGCCTGTGACCGCGGTCCTCACTCCCGGTTGTGTGAGTGCGAGAGCCACGGCCACTTCTTATGCTTCGGCTGTATTCGTCGTCCGTATCGACGCGCCTGTGACCAGTTTATCGATGGTGGTGAAGACCGCCGTTGCTCTGGTTCCGTACTTGGGAAGCGAGCCGTCCGCGTAGAGAACCTCGGGGTCCTGTTCCAGCTGTCGAGCCAGTGCCTTGGCCCGCACAGAGCGTCTCTCGTCGTTCCTCCCCGGCTGCATGTTCCGGGGGAGGGGCTTGATTTTAATAATGTCTCTCCACGTTGTGGGGAGCGGCTCCGTTGTCGGTGGCGGTTCAATTTGCCATCCTATCTTGCGTAGGATGGCCCGATCGTGCTCTGTCCGGCTCAGCCTTACTCTCTGGTGGGATAGGTGTGCTTCCACCAGCTCTTCCACCCTGTAGTGGGCACCCATTTCCAGCAGCTTGTGCGTTGACGAGTAGACTGGGATGCCCATGGCGAGTTTAACTGCTTTCCTTATCGTCGTGTTCAGCGTCTCGCGGTTCACCTTCGCAAGCTGGAGGTACGGGGCGGAGTACGTTACGCGTGACACGAGGCTGCCGGTGCGCCGGTCGCGCCGCGGAACTCGCGGACCGTTGGCGTTGAAAAGAGCACTCAGCACCAAAAGATGACAACCAAGTGTATAGCGCCCTGTATCTGCCTTTTGGACGTTGCTATTGGAAATCACAACCAAAACTTCAACGTGCTAAAAGTTACAGCTCGAGTGATATTGTGAATTAACGTTAGGAAGAACTCGGAAGCAATGTTTTTTTGTAACTTGTTTGTGAAGTAACTAGCGCGTGCAATATGGTCTTGACTGGTTGCCCGGATGTTCTTGTTTGAATGCCCGGACACGGGCTCTGGCTTTTGGCTCCAAGTCATTTGAAGGTCGCCGGCTACAAACCGCTCCAAACATTATGGAGAATCTTTACCGCAAAACTAGCGCATTCTAGTATTCCTTCCCATCTCCACCAGTAACAATTATTTTATAACCCCTGCCTAACAACAATCGCCTTCGAGACTATTTTTTGGAGTCTGACTTGCGATACCGCGTGAAATGCTGTCCCTCAGACTTGAGCGACGTGCAAAGGCCTGTTTCAGAGTATAAGGATACAGCGTCAGTGCAGAGCTTATCCGAAGATTTTAGGAGTTGCAAGTTGTCTTTCCGTTTTATCTGGCCGTAATGAAGTAGACATAACAAAGAGCGTTTTAGGCTTCTAAGCTGCGCTATATGTAGGATGATTCATTGAAAAACAACTTTGTACATATCAGTCCATTCATACTATCCAATAGAGAAGCGCAAGAAGAAGCGATACAACTTATTTGGATCGCACTTAAAATAAAATGTCCTTCGCATTACATTATATTAAATACATCGTTCGCATGTTTAACTTTTTTCCTTCATTGCTGGTACTTCGTTCCCCCTCTCTCTCTCTCTCTCTCTTTTCATTTGCCATTGACTATTGATCTTTTTAATTTGATTTCGCGTACATACTTCTGGCAATTTCTTTGAAGGAAATTGGGCCTAGGTGACACAGGTAACATTTTCATTTAAAATAATACAAAATCGCGAAAAATACTTGTCAGAAAAAAGTAGAAAAAAACAAAACAAATCAAGTAAGTGAAGAGCACACGTGCGATAGGGCCCAAGTGAAGAGTCCTAAAATGGCACGTAATGGTACAAAACATTTTCTTTGCATGCAAGTAAATCAAAAAAGAAACCATGCTTGAAGCTGGATAATACGATTGATTCCTTGATGTCTGCAGTATCCCTAATTAAGATAGCAACTATGATAGCCAGTACGAAGGGAAGGACAACCATCTATTGTTAAAATATATTAGCGCTAGGAAAGACTAGAAAGTGTATTATAGAAGGGTGCTTCAACGCAGCCGATTTAAGAACGTGCACTATGCCAAACTGGATCAGGTGCATGTGTACGCAAGATGAGCCAATATTGCCGATGACATATGTACAATGTTTGCACAAGCCTACTAGTTCCTGTTGTTTTCCTGTTGCAATAAAGAAATCACCACCGCGAATATTCTCCAGCGTGGCAGCTGTCTGAAATGTATACGACTGTCAAGTTCGCACACGGATATCTACAGAACTATTTCATCTGAGCGCAGTCTTTCATCTTAGACTGCTCTGTATACATCTGGAGCATATTATGCAGAGGTAGGAGCAGGGACCACGGACTGCGATACTATATATATGTGTGTCTTTCTCTCTGAGTTTCCCTAGAGTTTGAGGAAGCACATTGTTGGCCAAACACTGCCTTGGTCATACTCAGGAATATTATCCCCAAATGTTCTATGAATTCATAGAGAAGAAGGTATACAAGATTACCTTCACGCACACTGATAAGACCTGTAGAGCTCCGCAACATGGGCTCTGCTGAAGAAAGCTTGTTTTCTCTTTCTTTCTCAAGGCTTTGTGTTATTATTTACTTTCTGCCACGCCAGTAACCCCTTCTCTAATGAAAGGTAATCTGTTGGCGCATACGAGAGCGTACGTCCTCTTAAGTACTGAAATGCTAGAAAACCTTACTAGGAGTCTTTTTTTTGTTTATTGTTTTCTTTTTGACCGAAAATAATGAAGGTTATCGGAGAAGAGGAGGTGTTGCTCATGGAGTAATTTTTTAAGTCTATATGCAAATGAATAAGCGTGACACTTTTGGAAACGATCGATTTTTTAAATTTGTTTTATGGAAGCAATTTTATTTTATTCTGAGATCACCGATCATTGGTATATGCATGACCTGGTTTGTCTACATATCTGGGTTATATTATTATTAGTCCAGCGCGATACAGGGGAACCTGCTTGCGCGAACATCTGCAGCGTTATATTCATATTAATTCTCGAAGGGATAAGTGAAACGTTACCAAAAACTTTCGGGGGTTTCACGTGCAAACACCACGATAGGTTTATGAGGCACCGTGCAGTAGGTACACATTTGGACCACCTGGGGCTCTTCAGAGTGGACCTAAATCTAAGCACAGGAGGTATTTCACACTTATCCACTATACAAAATGCCGCCGCCACAGTCGCGATCAAACCGGCCACCACTAGCTAACCAGCGCTACACCATAGCCACTGTAAGCTACAGCGGCGGGTAAAATACCGCTTCTCTGAAAATTAATGAACACCTAAAGCACAGGAGTTAATATTCGACCTTCTGTCAAAGTTCAGTTCGAGGTACCCTTTCAGCGAACGCTTTTTATTTTTCCTTCTGTACTGCTGTCTGCAGTCTGTATACCTTTTGAACCTGCTGGGTAAGTTAAGTTTATACGAGCCAACCAACCCGAAACGCAACCTAAACGAAGCCAAGTGGAACGCAGATGCTTTCCCGCTTGTCCTTATATTCACGACTGTCATATTGGCTGACATTCATTAGGTTGCTTTTTTTAAGTTCGTTTAACATCTTTAACCTCTTGTCTCGCATGCTAGGAAACACTGGATGTCCCTAATTCATCTCATCAACAAGCGCTTACCCGCTCCCTGACGCCCAGCGCTGCACGGTCGAGACCTTCGATCTTTCATTATTGCAAACGACATAGCTCGGCGGTGGCTTGTGGTTTTTTCTGCCGACCGGCGTGTTTATTGTTTGCCTACCACACCCGGAAGTGCAGCCGGCGCAGACGAGTCGCCGAAGGCAAAACGCGCAAGACAAAAGAGAACGCGGTGGTTGGTTTCTTTCAACTTTATGCGATCGAGGAGAATCCGGACGGGAGCGCAGCTAGCCGTGAATCTGCCAAATTCTTCACCTGGCTTTTTTCATTAGGCGCTGAGGAACGACTTCTCCGCGCGTTCCGGCTGCATGCACGAGGTCGGCAAGCTTCTTTCTCACTGTGCGGCCCTCCCTCCGCCTCTTTCTCCGAGCCATCCCCTTTAATCGCGTTGCGCGAATACTTAGATCGGAGCTTGGTCGTGCTCTCTTTGGTCTGCCTGAAGGCGAGGGGTGGTTCAAACTTTATTGAGAGTCGCCTGCGATCGATTCACTCAGTTTTAGCTTTGATGCGTACATCCTTGTTTAGAGTACGTAGCGAGAGGGCTGCACGCAGAGAAGGGGCCATCGGCGACGACTCGGAGACGACGAGTGAATGAGGCAGAAATCGAAGAGCCCCGCCTGCGCGCTGAAGACACTGATAAGTTCGCCGGCTGAACGACTGAAACGCGCAGAAGGGTAACGAGGCCCGGCTGACACCGAGATCCCCATTGAGAGGGGAAGGCGTGGGTTGATTTACGTTACTGGTGGTATAGCAGACCTTTATTTACTGCCGCAGTTATCTAGTGTGCTCACTCGTTAATATATATCATCATGGAAAGGGACTATATGGAGGCCATAATGAACGGTTCAAGTGCTAGGCAATACGAACCAAGAGAGCACGGGGCAAAAAAGGAGAAGAAGAATATATACAAAATGTCATTCAGCTCGATCTTATTAAAGGGAAAGCGAAGGACTTTCTGAAAATGTTCAGCTAAGAGCACATTTTCCCAGTTGCTGGCTTTCATAACTGATTTACAGCAATATAAATTACTAAATAAAAACTAAAAATGTCTAATTTAGTAAAAAAGAAGAAAAGAGCACGGTCACCACGGGGAATGTGGTTTGAATTTATGCCCGTTATTTCGGCGCCGCTTTGTTACGGTCATCGTATTGAACTATGCCCGCCGTCTTGGCATGGTGCAGCTGAGGAATCGGAACTTGCGTCACAACAGTTAGATAGCTGCGACATACGGAGCCACGGAAGTCGTATGGAAGCTTCTGACCCTGCGCAAAACCTGGAGGACGTTGTTTTTAAATGCAAGTTTGAGCAATGGCACCTCACCGACATTCAAAGCTCTCTGGGCAGCAACGACCGCTCAGCCTCTACCACCGAAGCGAACTCGTGAGCTTTCAAGCGTGTCGAGAACGTCCGGTGGCATGTACGAACCGGTGACTTTTTCTTTTGTATTTTAAATGCGTAACTAGAAAGGAGTTGCACAACTCAGTGCTGCTTGGATGATAGGATGGTAAATATTGTTTTGTTGTAACCCAAGCTGAACAAGGCCAACAGAAAGGCAAGTCTGACACACACAGCGCTAACTCTCAACAATAGATTTGGTAAAGACAGAAGCTCAAAACACTGCTCATGCTGATTCCCTGTGCGCTGCGCTACACTTATGAGAATTACTTGTTTCTTGCACCGGAATGTGACAGAAGTGTGCTAAGGCCAACGCAACTGCCAACGAACCTCAGTGGAAGCTTTCCGCAACGACGTGTCGCTTTCCCGCGCAATTATTGGGAAGACCATACACGCGGCGAAACGGCACCCAAGGCGGGCGCTTGGGCGGCTCGATGCTGCTCGGCCCGCATTGCTTCGCTGTGAAGCCGTATAGCGGACGGCGCTTCAAACACAATTGCTGATCGTCGCAGTATGCATAGCGTGTGGGTCTATTATCGCTTCACCCGAATAATCCGCGCTTTCATGCCGCAAGAACAGAAGAAAAAAAAGAAGGGATGAAATTCACGGCGCTGTTAGCTTTAAATCATATAGATACGGGGCAGCTACTTCGCAGTGTACCGGTGGTAGCTTGTCAGAAGAGATGACGTTTAAATTTAGCTTCCATTATTTGTGTTAAGAACAAATTATCGCTTCTTTTTTGCGTCACCGGCAGCGCAGACGCGTTCGGTTCGATAAGCCCGACGAAAAGGTGACGCCGTTCTACGCTATATACTGACGCCGTTATGCTTCGCGGTTCCGTATTGTAATGTCATTGATGCTGTGGGGACCGTGTTTGGATGCCTTTTTTCTATAGCAGGGGATTCTTGACGTTTTGCGTAGTGGTGGTTAGCTATGTGGCTATTTTTGTCCCTATATTGCAGGGTTTTAATGCAGTAATGTAACGTATTCTAATCTGTGGCCATTCTATTATCGCCATTAGCCCTCCATGATTTGTCAAACCTTTTTCCGGCCACGAACACTTTGCCTGTCCCTCATGCGACGTCACGAAAGTGCAAAAACCTACCCTCTCAAAATAACGTATACACATTGATCATGCATTCTTATGCAAAACAAGACATATTCCTTCCGATTCTGCGCCCTCCTTCCTATTAGCTTTACGTTATTGGTAAACATTTATTGCGCATGCACACTCAGGCGACCATAGGTCGGAAGACTCAGTCGTGAGTAGAGTCACTCAGATTCAAACCAGCCCTTGAGTCAGAGTGTGAGGGAGCGTCGCTGAGCGGAATTTTGGCGAGCCTGAGTACCGAGTGAGGTCCTATAAGTAAAAAATATATTTTGCGAGGCTGTCTCAGTGAGTTCTGTTTATCTTGCCGATCTTTGGGGGTTCGAGCGACGTCGCATAACCGCCAAAACTCACGTCAAAATGACGTGCACGCACTAAACAAGGATTATTCATCCGAACAAAACTATTTTTATTTTGCAATAGCCTGAGACACCCCGTTACGAAAGGAATAGAAGACGGCTGCATGCACCCTACCTACGACCCCTCCCGCACTTTTGGCAATGTTAACGAATTTTGGCTCGTTTTACGACTTTACGAAAGATTTCATTAGGTTTTACGAAACAGATTATGTTTGTGAAAAACTTTTAACTCGTCGGCCTTTGAATCTTCTGTTGGAAGTCGTCTGATAGTGAAAGGACGCAAGGGCAAGTACCTTCATTCGAGCGAATTGTATGCAGAGAAGTTGCTGAAGTAAGCGAAATCGGCCACAGCAAGGTCGCTGAAGAAGTCACTGTGATCTGAAAGCAATGTGTTGACGGTAAATTTGCTGTTCCAAGTTTACTTCTGCTTGTGTGCTGCACCTAAAAATAAATCGTTGCTAAATAAGGAGCGCGTTATCTGATAAAAGGCAAGTGCTGTGGGAAATATTTACAAAGAGTGCCTTCTATTCATCCTTTGAGCCCCCACGCCCTCGACTGTCACTAAACCCCCCCACGCGCTTTTGGTCACTAAACTCCCCACAACTGTCACTAAACCTCCCCACAACACTTGTGATACTCCAATTTTTCAGTCAAAGCTCTTTCCATTGTACCGTAAGAACTCCCAGGACTCTGAGCAACAAGTTCATGGACGGTGATCCTCCTGTTTTGAAGCACTTCGCGTTGGATCATCTCGATAACCGCCTCCAAAACTGACGGTATTCCACTCCGTTCTTCATCGTGGACTTCCGTCCGACCCGAACAAAACTCCCTGCACCACTTTCGGACGTGTTGAACGGACATACACTTGTCGCCATACACCTCTGTCAACTGACGATGAATATCCACGGGTGGAGTCCCTTTGGCGTTCAAAAAGCGAATTACGGAACGAATCTCGCACTTGGCGGGATCAACAATGGGAACCTCCTTATCGGACGGCTGCTGAGCCTATAATGAGCGGCGCAGCGAAGCGCGGCCGGGGGGAACCGAAAGTGGGGGCACAGCCCCACGCAGCAGTGTTGCCGGATTTCGCCTCGCACCTTCCTTCCCGTGTGGCTGGAGCTCTTTGGGAATCTTATTTCTGAATGAAACCTGGTATATATGCATCCATCGCTCTGGCTGCTCGGAGCTGCCGGCGAGAACGTATTTCTTTGATTTTAATAAGAATGAAGTTTGAAGCGCAACATCAAGCTAGAATTATAGTATATTCTGAGTGAAACACCCCCGCACCTATGCCCGCGCGCAACGTAGTTATGTGAAGCGGTGTTTGCTCACCTCGTTCTGCTCATCCATGGTTTCCCGCTTGATAGCAACAAACACAATATTCCTCGATCAAATCTACACCTAAGTAGCCGGGATTTCAAATCATGTCGCGGCGCTAAAGGCAAAGGTAAAGCAAATACGAAGTGTAGAGCCGATCAACTGTTTCCACAGCGGCTGCCATCTTGCGGGCGCTGAACGACATTGGTTGCATGTACAATCAGCGCATGCATGCATGTCACTACTTCGTTAAAAATCCAAGTATTTGTGTTTATTTTGAAATGTATTCGAACAAGTCTTTAGTCGAAATGTTATGAAACAATTTTGCTTTGAGTAGCATGCAGTTGTAAAAATAGTAATGTTTCTGTCCAAAATAAAGTTCTTACACGGTTGCGATGAGCCTCTCCTATAATTGAACACCAAAGTGAAAACAGGAGGTTTCCGTCGGGTCACGTTAATAAGCGGCACGGCTTACTAGCATGTGCAAAAACAGATGGGAGGCAAATGGAAAATACGGCATCGGTAAGGGTAGTGTGGCAGTGTTCTGCTAACGCTACTCGCGATATCTTCTAGCTCACGGATATGGTCTGAGCGGAGTACGCTGTCGCGCTTATTATATTGTCGCGCTGCTGGTTATATGTACTCGAACTTCCTTATTTTGAATGTATGCGACACAGACGCTGCAATAGTTTTCGTTTTTCAAGGCGAAAGCCTTTCTAGGCTCACGGCGAAGTTTGTGTCTGCAGACCTCACTGCCGGAGTGTCCGCCGAAGCGTCATCACGCCATATGACGACAGATTAAAGAATGCAAAATGATTGATAGTGACAGTTAGTGAATGATATCGTTATATTAGAGAATGGTAGAGGTTAATAATGACTAGTAAGGACTAATAATGACTTGTAATGACTTGTAATGACTACTAATGACTACTAATGACTCTGAAATGACCAGTATTTCTAACGACGGCTTGCCATGGACACAATTAATCAGAAATGACTACAAATGTCTAGAAATGAGTATTAATGACTAAAATGACTACTAATGATTTGTAACGACTACTAAAGGCTACGAAATGACCAATATGTCTAACGACAGATTGTAATGACCACAATGAATTACAAATGACTAAAATGCTTACTAGTGAGCAGTAATGACTAATAATGACTGAAATGACTTGTAATGACTAGTAATGACCTAAAAATGACCAATATGTCTAACGACGAATTGTAACGACTACAACTGATTAGAAATGACTGAAAACGCTTAGTAATTACCAGTAATGACTAATAATGACTGAAATTACTTGTAATGGCTACTGATGTCTAGGATATGACCAACATGTCTAACGACGGCTTATAATGACCACAATTCATTAGAAATGACTAAAAAGGCTGAGTAGGCAGGAGTAATGACTAATAATGACTCAAATGACTTGTAATGACTGGTAATGACTACGAAATGACCATTATGTTTAACGACAACTTGTAACGACTACAATTCATTAGAAATGACTGAAAATACTTAGTAATGACCAGTAATGACTAATAATGACTGAAATGACTTGTAATGACTACAAATGACTATGATATCAGCAACATGCCTAACGGCGGCTTCTGATGACCAGAACTGACTACAAATGACTGAAAATGCTTAGTAGTGAGCAGTAATGACTAAAAGAAAGCATAGAAAGAGAAGAGGGAAACAGAAAGAGCCGACTTACAAGAGGAGGAGGAGTAGACTTTCGTCGTTCACCTCTTCAGAGAGATCTTAAGAGACCCTGTAATTTTTGATCTCGAGAAGTGGTCGAACGCGACAGTGTCACGGACGTTGGCATTCACACAAGTCGTGCGTTCCCTGTATAATAACGGCATAGCAGCCAACGCTATCCTAGGCGTGCCTTTGCAGGAAAAAACGAGTTGTTTGTGTGTTGGAAGAAAGCGAGGTCCAGTTTGCGCTTAAGGGACTGATGCGCTTCTGGTGGTTACTGCAGTTATTAAACGGTGTTGAATTGAAATAAATAATACATGTGTGTGTAATTTTTGATACTCTTACGGTATAAAAATAAAGCACAAGATATTCCAAAAGAACGAAACACCGAATTCTCTATCGCAGGTTTTCTTTCCTTCTTATCTTGGTGAGTTCGAAGTAGCGTTTCTCAGCGTAGCGGACAGTCGCTTAGCAGCCGTGCTCATTTCAACTCTCATTCGTGGATTGGCGCGGGCCCGGTGAGCACACGGTATGCACTTGCGAGAACTGCAATCCACGATACCTTTCAAGCTGCCAAAGGACGAAAGATGCGGAAAACGTCGCACTAGACAAAAATATCGCCAAGCCAGGTCATTATAATTGCCGCTGTGATGTGTACGGCTTCGTTCATTTCCTTCAAACCACACAGCTTCGTTTAGTTAGACCGCTTCCTTAATTTTGTAGAAAAACCGATAGGTAAATACAACTTTTGAAAACGCTCTTTTTGCTAAGTTCTTATTGCCGTGCCCTAATAAAACGCTGTTGAAGAGACCGCAGCTTTGAAACATATTTCACTTCGACATGGTTTCACTGTATTAATTCCTTCTCACGGTTGTATTCGCCGCTTGGGTTTCGTTGCAGCATAGATTTAGAGCGCTTGTGGGGCAGTATATTTACAATTGTCTGCTCCACTGGTAGTCCCGCGTCACAAAAAAAAAGAGAGAAAAGGAAAAAAACCATCATCATTTTGCGGAATGCCCACATGTTCGTTCATGACGACGTGGCGCGCGAACAGCGTTTAATCTATATTTGAGATTTAGTGGTAAATAATTATATTAACCATCATCGTAGTTTCCTGATGTTCTTAATGCTTTACGTGCTATACGTGCTTGCCACGGCGTTGGTTACTATACTTATTGTCTAGTACGCTCTTCTACAAATGTGCACTACCTACCGTGGTTGCTCAGCGGCTAAGTGCTGGGCTGCTGAGTGCGAGGTCGCGGGATCGAATCCCGGCCACGGCGGCCGCATTTCGATGGGGGCGAAATGCGAAAAGATTGAGGAGCACGTTAAAGAACCCCAGGTGGTCGAAATTTCGGAAGTCCTCCACTACGGCGTGCCTCATAATCAGAAAGTGGTTTTCACACGTAAAGCCCATTATTTTAATAATGCACACCCTTTGTTATGTATATTTGCCACACAACAATAATCGTCACGTCTTGCTTGCGCTTCCTTTCTTGAAAACGCTGCACTCGCTACTTTCCTGTCGAGAATGCTCTGTCACGCTGATATTGCGCAAGCCGTTCGTGACTTGGAGGTACCGGGCTCGCAGCGTTATAGAAAGGAAATGCGGACAAGACAGATGACGATTATTGTTGTGTGGCAAGATACGACCCAAAGGGTGCAATTTTGTTTAACAGTGTCTTTAAGAGTCTTAAAGCGCTAGCGATTCAAAGGCTTCCGTTAAGTCGAAAGTTCTTGATTGTGCACAGCCCTCCTGTTGCTCTCGCTGGTTGTGCTCGGAAGAAAACAATGTATTTCCTCGTCTTTTTCCAATACATGTATAGAATGTTTCGGTCAGTGTGAAAATATCACATTCAGCGCTTGCAGCGTACATAAACCAGCTAAACGTTTTGTCAACAACATATTTGCCCTCCAAGAGAGATAAAAGCATTTCTCACGAATGGTTAAGAAGGTGCATGCACTCTCCAAATTTTCCGTACACCTGTTTGCCGGAACGCCTAACGCTTACCAAGTTCTTTTAAGTTTTTAGCCTGTTAGCTGTCAGTGAGCCACGAACATGCTCACGTACAATACAAGGACTAGTTCAGCGTATACCTCTTTGTCTTTACCAAAGGCATGTTTCATCAACCAAACAGTGGTTGAGACTATGACAACCATGTGGTGGTTCAGTCTATGTAGAGTAAATTTTATGGGTTCTAATTCCCAACCGAGTCTGCAATAAATAAGAAACGTAATGTCGCGTGCCAGGTCGTTGTGATAGTGGTGTTATACGCAATGTTATTGGGCTGCTGAGCACGAGGTCGCGGGATCGAATCCCGGCCACGGCGGCCGCATTTCGATGGGGGCGAAATGCGAAAACACCCGTGTGCTTAGATTTAGGTGCACGTTAAAGAACCCCAGGTGGTCAAAATTTCCGGAGTCCTCCACTACGGCGTGCCTCATAATCAGAAAGTGGTTTTGGCACGTAAAACCCCAAATATTATTATTATTATTATTACGCAATGTTAGCCTAACTGCCCGTCAGCGCCGGGAATTGCTCCAGCGAAGCGCGGCTGTTGAGAGCCCACATCGCGCTAACGCTGGTCCATTACCCTCACCACCGCGTAAAAGCATGAAAAGACGTCATATCAATGTTCTCACAACGCGCGGCCTTTCTTGAAACACTACAGATACAAAAACGACGAGGATGTAGATGCGGGTTGTATACTATTTGAACATCAAACTTGTTTCCTGGTTTCAGTTTGACCTGAAGCGATGTGGATACAGCTGTCCTACACCTAATTGCTCGTCCCGATCGCCTCGACAGCCGTATACCGTTCGCTCTCATGGACGTCACCAGAATGGCACCGTGGGCCCCATTAAACACTCTCGTACACTCTTAAAATGTTTGCACCCCTTAGGGCGTATTTTGTCCTACAACGATAAACGGCATCTGTCTTTCCCGCATATCCTTTCGATAACGCTGCGAGCCCGG